>NC_060913.1:27216342-27516342 GCF_021234035.1 Daphnia pulicaria
CCTAGTAGGCAGTCAAAATTAGACTACCAAGAAAATAATCATTATAACTAGCAATTTAACGGTATTCTGCGCTATAATAGAACTTATTTTAACGATTCTATCAGTTCTTTTTCTGATTTCTAAGAGACACGGGATGATTATGATGACATTTCTTACAGGTCCCAACGAGAATCGAACTCGTGATCTCCTGCTTACTAGGCAGGCGCTTTGCCATCTAAGCCTTAGGACCACAAAACGGCTTCATAGGACAACAATCTCAAAAATGGTCATGACGTCACAACAGCAGTTTTACAATTGATTACTTCGATTTTAAAGTTCCCAACTGTTCCACAGCACAAAGAACAATTTACAAAAAAATCAACGAGATTTTCAACGATACTACGAGTCCTGGTCTCTTACTAGGAAGAGCAGATCCATGCTGCACAATTAGTTATTATGATTTGGTGTTTACATTTTAGCATGGAAAATACCTATGGAATTGTGCCCTAGTAGGCAGTCAAAATTAGACTACCAAGAAAATAATCATTATAACTAGCAATTTAACGGTATTCTGCGCTATACTAGAACTTATTTTAACGATTCCATCAGTTCTTTTTCTGATTTCTAAGAGACACGGGATGATTATGATGACATTTCTTACAGGTCCCAACGAGACTCGAACTCGTGATCACCTGCTTACTAGGCAGGAGCTTTGCCATCTAAGCCATAGGACCACAAAACGGCTTCATAGGACAACAATTTAAAAAGTGGTCATGACGTCACGAAAGCAGTTTTACAATTGATTACTTCTATTTTAAAGTTCCCAACTGTTCCAAACAATTTACAAAAAAATCAACGAGATTTTCAACGATACTACGAGTCCTGGTCTCTTACTAGGAAGAGCAGATCCATGCTGCACAATTAGTTATTATGATTTGGTGTTTAAATTTTAGCATGGAAAATACCTATGGAATTGTGCCCTAGTAGGCAGTCAAAATTAGACTACCAAGAAAATAATCATTATAACTAGCAATTTAACGGTATTCTGCGCTATACTAGAACTTATTTTAACGATTCCATCAGTTATTTTTCTGATTTCTAAGAGACACGGGATGATAATGATGACATTTCTTACAGGTCCCAACGAGACTCGAACTCGTGATCACCTGCTTACTAGGCAGGCGCTTTGCCATCTAAGCCATAGGACCACAAAACGGCTTCATAGGACAACAATTTCAAAAATGGTCATGACGTCACAACAGCAGTTTTACAATTGATTACTTCGATTTTAAAGTTCCCAACTGTTCCACAGCACAAAGAACAATTTACAAAAAAATCAACGAGATTTTCAACGATACTACGAGTCCTGGTCTCTTACTAGGAAGAGCAGATCCATGCTGCACAATTAGTTATTATGATTTGGTGTTTAAATTTTAGCATGGAAAATACCTATGGAATTGTGCCCTAGTAGGCAGTCAAAATTAGACTACCAAGAAAATAATCATTATAACTAGCAATTTAACGGTATTCTGCGCTATACTAGAACTTATTTTAACGATTCCATCAGTTATTTTTCTGATTTCTAAGAGACACGGGATGATAATGATGACATTTCTTACAGGTCCCAACGAGACTCGAACTCGTGATCACCTGCTTACTAGGCAGGCGCTTTGCCATCTAAGCCATAGGACCACAAAACGGCTTCATAGGACAACAATTTCAAAAATGGTCATGACGTCACAACAGCAGTTTTACAATTGATTACTTCGATTTTAAAGTTCCCAACTGTTCCACAGCACAAAGAACAATTTACAAAAAAATCAACGAGATTTTCAACGATACTACGAGTCCTGGTCTCTTACTAGGAAGAGCAGATCCATGCTGCACAATTAGTTATTATGATTTGGTGTTTAAATTTTAGCATGGAAAATACCTATGGAATTGTGCCCTAGTAGGCAGTCAAAATTAGACTACCAAGAAAATAATCATTATAACTAGCAATTTAACGGTATTCTGCGCTATACTAGAACTTATTTTAACGATTCCATCAGTTATTTTTCTGATTTCTAAGAGACACGGGATGATTATGATGACATTTCTTACAGGTGCCAACGAGACTCGATCTCGTGATCTCCTGCTTACTAGGCAGGCGCTTTGCCATCTAAGCCATAGGACCACAAAACGGCTTCATAGGACAACAATTTAAAAAGTGGTCATGACGTCACAAAAGCAGTTTTACAATTGATTACTTCTATTTTAAAGTTCCCAACTGTTCCAAACAATTTACAAAAAAATCAACGAGATTTTCAACGATACTACGAGTCCTGGTCTCTTACTAGGAAGAGCAGATCCATGCTGCACAATTAGTTATTATGATTTGGTGTTTAAATTTTAGCATGGAAAATACCTATGGAATTGTGCCCTAGTAGGCAGTCAAAATTAGACTACCAAGAAAATAATCATTATAACTAGCAATTTAACGGTATTCTGCGCTATACTAGAACTTATTTTAACGATTCCATCAGTTATTTTTCTGATTTCTAAGAGACACGGGATGATTATGATGACATTTCTTACAGGTCCCAACGAGACTCGAACTCGTGATCTCCTGCTTACTAGGCAGGCGCTTTGCCATCTAAGCCATAGGACCACAAAACGGCTTCATAGGACAACAATTTAAAAAGTGGTCATGACGTCACGAAAGCAGTTTTACAATTGATTACTTCTATTTTAAAGTTCCCAACTGTTCCAAACAATTTACAAAAAAATCAACGAGATTTTCAACGATACTACGAGTCCTGGTCTCTTACTAGGAAGAGCAGATCCATGCTGCACAATTAGTTATTATGATTTGGTGTTTAAATTTTAGCATGGAAAATACCTATGGAATTGTGCCCTAGTAGGCAGTCAAAATTAGACTACCAAGAAAATAATCATTATAACTAGCAATTTAACGGTATTCTGCGCTATAATAGAACTTATTTTAACGATTCTATCAGTTCTTTTTCTGATTTCTAAGAGACACGGGATGATTATGATGACATTTCTTACAGGTCCCAACGAGAATCGAACTCGTGATCTCCTGCTTACTAGGCAGGCGCTTTGCCATCTAAGCCTTAGGACCACAAAACGGCTTCATAGGACAACAATCTCAAAAATGGTCATGACGTCACAACAGCAGTTTTACAATTGATTACTTCGATTTTAAAGTTCCCAACTGTTCCACAGCACAAAGAACAATTTACAAAAAAATCAACGAGATTTTCAACGATACTACGAGTCCTGGTCTCTTACTAGGAAGAGCAGATCCATGCTGCACAATTAGTTATTATGATTTGGTGTTTACATTTTAGCATGGAAAATACCTATGGAATTGTGCCCTAGTAGGCAGTCAAAATTAGACTACCAAGAAAATAATCATTATAACTAGCAATTTAACGGTATTCTGCGCTATACTAGAACTTATTTTAACGATTCCATCAGTTCTTTTTCTGATTTCTAAGAGACACGGGATGATTATGATGACATTTCTTACAGGTCCCAACGAGACTCGAACTCGTGATCACCTGCTTACTAGGCAGGAGCTTTGCCATCTAAGCCATAGGACCACAAAACGGCTTCATAGGACAACAATTTAAAAAGTGGTCATGACGTCACGAAAGCAGTTTTACAATTGATTACTTCTATTTTAAAGTTCCCAACTGTTCCAAACAATTTACAAAAAAATCAACGAGATTTTCAACGATACTACGAGTCCTGGTCTCTTACTAGGAAGAGCAGATCCATGCTGCACAATTAGTTATTATGATTTGGTGTTTAAATTTTAGCATGGAAAATACCTATGGAATTGTGCCCTAGTAGGCAGTCAAAATTAGACTACCAAGAAAATAATCATTATAACTAGCAATTTAACGGTATTCTGCGCTATACTAGAACTTATTTTAACGATTCCATCAGTTCTTTTTCTGATTTCTAAGAGACACGGGATGATTATGATGACATTTCTTACAGGTCCCAACGAGACTCGAACTCGTGATCACCTGCTTACTAGGCAGGAGCTTTGCCATCTAAGCCATAGGACCACAAAACGGCTTCATAGGACAACAATTTAAAAAGTGGTCATGACGTCACGAAAGCAGTTTTACAATTGATTACTTCTATTTTAAAGTTCCCAACTGTTCCAAACAATTTACAAAAAAATCAACGAGATTTTCAACGATACTACGAGTCCTGGTCTCTTACTAGGAAGAGCAGATCCATGCTGCACAATTAGTTATTATGATTTGGTGTTTAAATTTTAGCATGGAAAATACCTATGGAATTGTGCCCTAGTAGGCAGTCAAAATTAGACTACCAAGAAAATAATCATTATAACTAGCAATTTAACGGTATTCTGCGCTATAATAGAACTTATTTTAACGATTCTATCAGTTCTTTTTCTGATTTCTAAGAGACACGGGATGATTATGATGACATTTCTTACAGGTCCCAACGAGAATCGAACTCGTGATCTCCTGCTTACTAGGCAGGCGCTTTGCCATCTAAGCCTTAGGACCACAAAACGGCTTCATAGGACAACAATCTCAAAAATGGTCATGACGTCACAACAGCAGTTTTACAATTGATTACTTCGATTTTAAAGTTCCCAACTGTTCCACAGCACAAAGAACAATTTACAAAAAAATCAACGAGATTTTCAACGATACTACGAGTCCTGGTCTCTTACTAGGAAGAGCAGATCCATGCTGCACAATTAGTTATTATGATTTGGTGTTTACATTTTAGCATGGAAAATACCTATGGAATTGTGCCCTAGTAGGCAGTCAAAATTAGACTACCAAGAAAATAATCATTATAACTAGCAATTTAACGGTATTCTGCGCTATACTAGAACTTATTTTAACGATTCCATCAGTTCTTTTTCTGATTTCTAAGAGACACGGGATGATTATGATGACATTTCTTACAGGTCCCAACGAGACTCGAACTCGTGATCACCTGCTTACTAGGCAGGAGCTTTGCCATCTAAGCCATAGGACCACAAAACGGCTTCATAGGACAACAATTTAAAAAGTGGTCATGACGTCACGAAAGCAGTTTTACAATTGATTACTTCTATTTTAAAGTTCCCAACTGTTCCAAACAATTTACAAAAAAATCAACGAGATTTTCAACGATACTACGAGTCCTGGTCTCTTACTAGGAAGAGCAGATCCATGCTGCACAATTAGTTATTATGATTTGGTGTTTAAATTTTAGCATGGAAAATACCTATGGAATTGTGCCCTAGTAGGCAGTCAAAATTAGACTACCAAGAAAATAATCATTATAACTAGCAATTTAACGGTATTCTGCGCTATAATAGAACTTATTTTAACGATTCTATCAGTTCTTTTTCTGATTTCTAAGAGACACGGGATGATTATGATGACATTTATTACAGGTCCCAACGAGAATCGAACTCGTGATCTCCTGCTTACTAGGCAGGCGCTTTGCCATCTAAGCCTTAGGACCACAAATCGGCTTCATAGGACAACAATCTCAAAAATGGTCATGACGTCACAACAGCAGTTTTACAATTGATTACTTCGATTTTAAAGTTCCCAACTGTTCCACAGCACAAAGAACAATTTACAAAAAAATCAACGAGATTTTCAACGATACTACGAGTCCTGGTCTCTTACTAGGAAGAGCAGATCCATGCTGCACAATTAGTTATTATGATTTGGTGTTTACATTTTAGCATGGAAAATACCTATGGAATTGTGCCCTAGTAGGCAGTCAAAATTAGACTACCAAGAAAATAATCATTATAACTAGCAATTTAACGGTATTCTGCGCTATACTAGAACTTATTTTAACGATTCCATCAGTTCTTTTTCTGATTTCTAAGAGACACGGGATGATTATGATGACATTTCTTACAGGTCCCAACGAGACTCGAACTCGTGATCACCTGCTTACTAGGCAGGAGCTTTGCCATCTAAGCCATAGGACCACAAAACGGCTTCATAGGACAACAATTTAAAAAGTGGTCATGACGTCACGAAAGCAGTTTTACAATTGATTACTTCTATTTTAAAGTTCCCAACTGTTCCAAACAATTTACAAAAAAATCAACGAGATTTTCAACGATACTACGAGTCCTGGTCTCTTACTAGGAAGAGCAGATCCATGCTGCACAATTAGTTATTATGATTTGGTGTTTAAATTTTAGCATGGAAAATACCTATGGAATTGTGCCCTAGTAGGCAGTCAAAATTAGACTACCAAGAAAATAATCATTATAACTAGCAATTTAACGGTATTCTGCGCTATACTAGAACTTATTTTAACGATTCCATCAGTTATTTTTCTGATTTCTAAGAGACACGGGATGATTATGATGACATTTCTTACAGGTCCCAACGAGAGTCGAACTCGTGATCTCCTGCTTACTAGGCAGGCGCTTTGCCATCTAAGCCATAGGACCACAAAACGGCTTCATAGGACAACAATTTAAAAAGTGGTCATGACGTCACGAAAGCAGTTTTACAATTGATTACTTCTATTTTAAAGTTCCCAACTGTTCCAAACAATTTACAAAAAAATCAACGAGATTTTCAACGATACTACGAGTCCTGGTCTCTTACTAGGAAGAGCAGATCCATGCTGCACAATTAGTTATTATGATTTGGTGTTTAAATTTTAGCATGGAAAATACCTATGGAATTGTGCCCTAGTAGGCAGTCAAAATTAGACTACCAAGAAAATAATCATTATAACTAGCAATTTAACGGTATTCTGCGCTATAATAGAACTTATTTTAACGATTCTATCAGTTCTTTTTCTGATTTTTAAGAGACACGGGATGATTATGATGACATTTCTTACAGGTCCCAACGAGAATCGAACTCGTGATCTCCTGCTTACTAGGCAGGCGCTTTGCCATCTAAGCCTTAGGACCACAAAACGGCTTCATAGGACAACAATCTCAAAAATGGTCATGACGTCACAACAGCAGTTTTACAATTGATTACTTCGATTTTAAAGTTCCCAACTGTTCCACAGCACAAAGAACAATTTACAAAAAAATCAACGAGATTTTCAACGATACTACGAGTCCTGGTCTCTTACTAGGAAGAGCAGATCCATGCTGCACAATTAGTTATTATGATTTGGTGTTTACATTTTAGCATGGAAAATACCTATGGAATTGTGCCCTAGTAGGCAGTCAAAATTAGACTACCAAGAAAATAATCATTATAACTAGCAATTTAACGGTATTCTGCGCTATACTAGAACTTATTTTAACGATTCCATCAGTTCTTTTTCTGATTTCTAAGAGACACGGGATGATTATGATGACATTTCTTACAGGTCCCAACGAGACTCGAACTCGTGATCACCTGCTTACTAGGCAGGAGCTTTGCCATCTAAGCCATAGGACCACAAAACGGCTTCATAGGACAACAATTTAAAAAGTGGTCATGACGTCACGAAAGCAGTTTTACAATTGATTACTTCTATTTTAAAGTTCCCAACTGTTCCAAACAATTTACAAAAAAATCAACGAGATTTTCAACGATACTACGAGTCCTGGTCTCTTACTAGGAAGAGCAGATCCATGCTGCACAATTAGTTATTATGATTTGGTGTTTAAATTTTAGCATGGAAAATACCTATGGAATTGTGCCCTAGTAGGCAGTCAAAATTAGACTACCAAGAAAATAATCATTATAACTAGCAATTTAACGGTATTCTGCGCTATACTAGAACTTATTTTAACGATTCCATCAGTTATTTTTCTGATTTCTAAGAGACACGGGATGATAATGATGACATTTCTTACAGGTCCCAACGAGACTCGAACTCGTGATCACCTGCTTACTAGGCAGGAGCTTTGCCATCTAAGCCATAGGACCACAAAACGGCTTCATAGGACAACAATTTAAAAAGTGGTCATGACGTCACAAAAGCAGTTTTACAATTGATTACTTCTATTTTAAAGTTTCCAACTGTTCCAAACAATTTACAAAAAAATCAACGAGATTTTCAACGATACTACGAGTCCTGGTCTCTTACTAGGAAGAGCAGATCCATGCTGCACAATTAGTTATTATGATTTGGTGTTTAAATTTTAGCATGGAAAATACCTATGGAATTGTGCCCTAGTAGGCAGTCAAAATTAGACTACCAAGAAAATAATCATTATAACTAGCAATTTAACGGTATTCTGCGCTATAATAGAACTTATTTTAACGATTCTATCAGTTCTTTTTCTGATTTCTAAGAGACACGGGATGATTATGATGACATTTCTTACAGGTCCCAACGAGACTCGAACTTGTGATCTCCTGCTTACTAGGCAGGCGCTTTGCCATCTAAGCCATAGGACCACAAAACGGCTTCATAGGACAACAATCTCAAAAGTGGTCATGACGTCACAACAGCAGTTTTACAATTGATTACCTTTATTTTAAAGTTCCCAACTGTTCCACAGCACAAAGAACAATTTACAAAAATATCAACGAGATTTTCAACGATACTACGAGTCCTGGTCTCTTACTAGGAAGAGCAGATCCATGCTGCACAATTAGTTATTATGATTTGGTGTTTAAATTTTAGCATGGAAAATACCTATGGAATTGTGCCCTAGTAGGCAGTCAAAATTAGACTACCAAGAAAATAATCATTATAACTAGCAATTTAACGGTATTCTGCGCTATACTAGAACTTATTTTAACGATTCCATCAGTTCTTTTTCTGATTTCTAAGAGACACGGGATGATTATGATGACATTTCTTACAGGTCCCAACGAGACTCGAACTCGTGATCACCTGCTTACTAGGCAGGAGCTTTGCCATCTAAGCCATAGGACCACAAAACGGCTTCATAGGACAACAATTTAAAAAGTGGTCATGACGTCACAAAAGCAGTTTTACAATTGATTACTTCTATTTTAAAGTTCCCAACTGTTCCAAACAATTTACAAAAAAATCAACGAGATTTTCAACGATACTACGAGTCCTGGTCTCTTACTAGGAAGAGCAGATCCATGCTGCACAATTAGTTATTATGATTTGGTGTTTAAATTTTAGCATGGAAAATACCTATGGAATTGTGCCCTAGTAGGCAGTCAAAATTAGACTACCAAGAAAATAATCATTATAACTAGCAATTTAAACTTAAACAAGCAATTTAAACGTTTACAGGTCCCAACGAGAGTCGAACTCGTGATCTCCTGCTTACTAGGCAAGCGCTTTGCCATCTAAGCCATAGGACCACAAAAGGGGCTTCATAGGACAACAATCTCAAAAATGGTCATGACGTCACAACAGCAGTTTTACAATTGATTACTTCGATTTTAAAGTTCCCAACTGTTCCACAGCACAAAGAACAATTTACAAAAAAATCAACGAGATTTTCAACGATACTACGAGTCCTGGTCTCTTACTAGGAAGAGCAGATCCATGCTGCACAATTAGTTATTATGATTTGGTGTTTAAATTTTAGCATGGAAAATACCTATGGAATTGTGCCCTAGTAGGCAGTCAAAATTAGACTACCAAGAAAATAATCATTATAACTAGCAATTTAACGGTATTCTGCGCTATAATAGAACTTATTTTAACGATTCTATCAGTTCTTTTTCTGATTTCTAAGAGACACGAGATGATTATGATGACATTCCTTACAGGTCCCAATGAGACTCGAACTCGTGATCTCCTGCTTACTAGGCAGGCGCTTTGCCATCTAAGCCATAGGACCACAAAACGGCTTCATAGGACAACAATTTAAAAAGTGGTCATGACGTCACAAAAGCAGTTTTACAATTGATTACTTCTATTTTAAAGTTCCCAACTGTTCCAAACAATTTACAAAAAAATCAACGAGATTTTCAACGATACTACGAGTCCTGGTCTCTTACTAGGAAGAGCAGATCCATGCTGCACAATTAGTTATTATGATTTGGTGTTTAAATTTTAGCATGGAAAATACCTATGAAATTGTGCCCTAGTAGGCAGTCAAAATTAGACTACCAAGAAAATAATCATTATAACTAGCAATTTAACGGTATTCTGCGCTATAATAGAACTTATTTTAACGATTCTATCAGTTCTTTTTCTGATTTCTAAGAGACACGGGATGATTATGATGACATTTCTTACAGGTCCCAATGAGACTCGAACTCGTGATCTCCTGCTTACTAGGCAGGCGCTTTGCCATCTAAGCCATAGGACCACAAAACGGCTTCATAGGACAACAATTTCAAAAATGGTCATGACGTCACAACAGCAGTTTTACAATTGATTACTTCTATTTTAAAGTTCCCAACTGTTCCACAGCACAAAGAACAATTTACAAAAAAATCAACGAGATTTTCAACGATACTACGAGTCCTGGTCTCTTACTAGGAAGAGCAGATCCATGCTGCACAATTAGTTATTATGATTTGGTGTTTAAATTTTAGCATGGAAAATTCCTATGGAATTGTGCCCTAGTAGGCAGTCAAAATTAGACTACCAAGAAAATAATCATTATAACTAGCAATTTAACGGTATTCTGCGCTATACTAGAACTTATTTTAACGATTCCATCAGTTCTTTTTCTGATTTCTAAGAGACACGGGATTATTATGATGACATTTCTTACAAGTCCCAACGAAACTCGAACTCGTGATCTCCTGCTTACTAGGCAGGCGCTTTGCCATCTAAGCCATAGGACCACAAAACGGCTTCATAGTACAACAATCTCAAAAATGGTCATGACGTCACAACAGCAGTTTTACAATTGATTACTTCGATTTTAAAGTTCCCAACTGTTCCACAGCACAAAGAACAATTTACAAAAAAATCAACGAGATTTTCAACGATACTACGAGTCCTGGTCTCTTACTAGGAAGAGCAGATCCATGCTGCACAATTAGTTATTATGATTTGGTGTTTAAATTTTAGCATGGAAAATACCTATGAAATTGTGCCCTAGTAGGCAGTCAAAATTAGACTACCAAGAAAATAATCATTATAACTAGCAATTTAACGGTATTCTGCGCTATAATAGAACTTATTTTAACGATTCTATCAGTTCTTTTTCTGATTTCTAAGAGGCACGGGATGATTATGATGACATTTCTTACAGGTCCCAACGAGAGTCGAACTCGTGATCTCCTGCTTACTAGGCAGGCGCTTTGCCATCTAAGCCATAGGACCACAAAACGGCTTCATAGTACAACAACTTCAGAAATGGTCATGACGTCACAAAAGCAGTTTTACAATTGATTACTTCTATTTTAAAGTTCCCAACTGTTCCAAACAATTTACAAAAAAATCAACGAGATTTTCAACGATACTACGAGTCCTGGTCTCTTACTAGGAAGAGCAGATTCATGCTGCACAATTAGTTATTATGATTTGGTGTTTAAATTTCAGCATGGAAAATACCTTTGGAATTGTGCCCGAATAGGCAATCAAAATTAGACTACCAAGAAAATAATCATTATAACTAGCAATTTAACGGTATTCTGCGCTATAATAGAACTTATTTTAACGATTCTATCAGTTCTTTTTCTGATTTCTAAGAGACACGGGATGATTATGATGACATTTCTTACAGGTCCCAACGAGACTCGAACTCGTGATCTCCTGCTTACTAGGCAGGCGCTTTGCCATCTAAGCCATAGGACCACAAAACGGCTTCATAGGACAACAATCTCAAAAGTGGTCATGACGTCACAACAGCAGTTTTACAATTGATTACCTTTATTTTAAAGTTCCCAACTGTTCCACAGCACAAAGAACAATTTACAAAAATATCAACGAGATTTTCAACGATACTACGAGTCCTGGTCTCTTACTAGGAAGAGCAGATCCATGCTGCACAATTAGTTATTATGATTTGGTGTTTAAATTTTAGCATGGAAAATACCTATGGAATTGTGCCCTAATAGGCAGTCAAAATTAGACTACCAAGAAAATAATCATTATAACTAGCAATTTAACGGTATTCTGCGCTAAAATAGATCTTATTTTAACGATTCTATCAGTTCTTTTTCTGAATTCTAAGAGACACGGGATGATTATGATGACATTTCTTACAGGTCCCAACGAGACTCGAACTCGTGATCTCCTGCTTACTAGGCAGGCGCTTTGCCATCTAAGCCATAGGACCACAAAACGGCTTCATAGGACAACAATTTAAAAAGTGGTCATGACGTCACAAAAGCAGTTTTACAATTGATTACTTCTATTTTAAAGTTCCCAACTGTTCCAAACAATTTACAAAAAAATCAACGAGATTTTCAACGATACTACGAGTCCTGGTCTCTTACTAGGAAGAGCAGATTCATGCTGCACAATTAGTTATTATGATTTGGTGTTTAAATTTCAGCATGGAAAATACCTTTGGAATTGTGCCCGAATAGGCAATCAAAATTAGACTACCAAGAAAATAATCATTATAACTAGCAATTTAACGGTATTCTGCGCTATAATAGAACTTATTTTAACGATTCTATCAGTTCTTTTTCTGATTTCTAAGAGACACGGGATGATTATGATGACATTTCTTACAGGTCCCAACGAGACTCGAACTCGTGATCTCGTGCTTACTAGGCAGGCGCTTTGCCATCTAAGCCATAGGACCACAAAACGGCTTCATAGGACAACAATCTCAAAAGTGGTCATGACGTCACAACAGCAGTTTTACAATTAATTACCTTTATTTTAAAGTTCCCAACTGTTCCACAGCACAAAGAACAATTTACAAAAATATCAACGAGATTTTCAACGATACTACGAGTCCTGGTCTCTTACTAGGAAGAGCAGATCCATGCTGCACAATTAGTTATTATGATTTGGTGTTTAAATTTTAGCATGGAAAATACCTATGGAATTGTGCCCTAGTAGGCAGTCAAAATTAGACTACCAAGAAAATAATCATTATAACTAGCAATTTAACGGTATTCTGCGCTATAATAGAACTTATTTTAACGATTCTATCAGTTCTTTTTCTGATTTCTAAGAGACACGGGATGATTATGATGACATTTCTTACAGGTCCCAACGAGACTCGAACTCGTGATCTCCTGCTTACTAGGCAGGCGCTTTGCCATCTAAGCCATAGTACCACAAAACGGCTTCATAGGACAACAATCTCAAAAGTGGTCATGACGTCACAACAGCAGTTTTACAATTGATTACCTTTATTTTAAAGTTCCCAACTGTTCCACAGCAGAAAGAACAATTTACAAAAATATCAACGAGATTTTCAACGATACTACGAGTCCTGGTCTCTTACTAGGAAGAGCAGATCCATGCTGCACAATTAGTTATTATGATTTGGTGTTTAAATTTTAGCATGGAAAATACCTATGGAATTGTGCCCTAGTAGGCAGTCAAAATTAGACTACCAAGAAAATAATCATTATAACTAGCAATTTAACGGTATTCTGCGCTATAATAGAACTTATTTTAACGATTCTATCAGTTCTTTTTCTGATTTCTAAGAGACACGGGATGATTATGATGACATTTCTTACAGGTCCCAACGAGACTCGAACTCGTGATCTCCTGCTTACTAGGCAGGCGCTTTGCCATCTAAGCCATAGGACCACAAAACGGCTTCATAGGACAACAATCTGAAAAGTGGTCATGACGTCACAACAGCAGTTTTACAATTGATTACCTTTATTTTAAAGTTCCCAACTGTTCCACAGCAGAAAGAACAATTTACAAAAATATCAACGAGATTTTCAACGATACTACGAGTCCTGGTCTCTTACTAGGAAGAGCAGATCCATGCTGCACAATTAGTTATTATGATTTGGTGTTTAAATTTTAGCATGGAAAATACCTATGGAATTGTGCCCTAGTAGGCAGTCAAAATTAGACTACCAAGAAAATAATCATTATAACTAGCAATTTAACGGTATTCTGCGCTATAATAGAACTTATTTTAACGATTCTATCAGTTCTTTTTCTGATTTCTAAGAGACACGGGATGATTATGATGACATTTCTTACAGGTCCCAACGAGAGTCGAACTCGTGATCTCCTGCTTACTAGGCAGGCGCTTTGCCATCTAAGCCATAGGACCACAAAACGGCTTCATAGGACAACAATTTCAAAAATGGTCATGACGTCACAACAGCAGTTTTACAATTGATTACTTCTATTTTAAAGTTCCCAACTGTTCCACAGCACAAAGAACAATTTACAAAAAAATCAACGAGATTTTCAACGATACTACGAGTCCTGGTCTCTTACTAGGAAGAGCAGATCCATGCTGCACAATTAGTTATTATGATTTGGTGTTTAAATTTTAGCATGGAAACTTCCTATGGAATTGTGCCCTAGTAGGCAGTCAAAATTAGACTACCAAGAAAATAATCATTATAACTAGCAATTTAACGGTATTCTGCGCTATACTAGAACTTATTTTAACGATTCCATCAGTTCTTTTTCTGATTTCTAAGAGACACGGGATGATTATGATGACATTTCTTACAAGTCCCAACGAAACTCGAACTCGTGATCTCCTGCTTACTAGGCAGGCGCTTTGCCATCTAAGCCATAGGACCACAAAACGGCTTCATAGTACAACAACTTCAGAAATGGTCATGACGTCACAAAAGCAGTTTTACAATTGATTACTTCTATTTTAAAGTTCCCAACTGTTCCACAGCACAAAGAACAATTTACAAAAAAATCAACGAGATTTTCAACGATACTACGAGTCCTGGTCTCTTACTAGGAAGAGCAGATCCATGCTGCACAATTAGTTATTATGATTTGGTGTTTAAATTTTAGCATGGAAAATACCTATGGAATTGTGCCCTAGTAGGCAGTCAAAATTAGACTACCAAGAAAATAATCATTATAACTAGCAATTTAACGGTATTCTGCGCTAAAATAGATCTTATTTTAACGATTCTATCAGTTCTTTTTCTGAATTCTAAGAGACACGGGATGATTATGATGACATTTCTTACAGGTCCCAACGAGACTCGAACTCGTGATCTCCTGCTTACTAGGCAGGCGCTTTGCCATCTAAGCCATAGGACCACAAAACGGCTTCATAGGACAACAATTTAAAAAGTGGTCATGACGTCACAAAAGCAGTTTTACAATTGATTACTTCTATTTTAAAGTTCCCAACTGTTCCAAACAATTTACAAAAAAATCAACGAGATTTTCAACGATACTACGAGTCCTGGTCTCTTACTAGGAAGAGCAGATTCATGCTGCACAATTAGTTATTATGATTTGGTGTTTAAATTTCAGCATGGAAAATACCTTTGGAATTGTGCCCGAATAGGCAATCAAAATTAGACTACCAAGAAAATAATCATTATAACTAGCAATTTAACGGTATTCTGCGCTATAATAGAACTTATTTTAACGATTCTATCAGTTCTTTTTCTGATTTCTAAGAGACACGGGATGATTATGATGACATTTCTTACAGGTCCCAACGAGACTCGAACTCGTGATCTCCTGCTTACTAGGCAGGCGCTTTGCCATCTAAGCCATAGGACCACAAAACGGCTTCATAGGACAACAATCTCAAAAGTGGTCATGACGTCACAACAGCAGTTTTACAATTAATTACCTTTATTTTAAAGTTCCCAACTGTTCCACAGCACAAAGAACAATTTACAAAAATATCAACGAGATTTTCAACGATACTACGAGTCCTGGTCTCTTACTAGGAAGAGCAGATCCATGCTGCACAATTAGTTATTATGATTTGGTGTTTAAATTTTAGCATGGAAAATACCTATGGAATTGTGCCCTAGTAGGCAGTCAAAATTAGACTACCAAGAAAATAATCATTATAACTAGCAATTTAACGGTATTCTGCGCTATACTAGAACTTATTTTAACGATTCCATCAGTTATTTTTCTGATTTCTAAGAGACACGGGATGATTATGATGACATTTCTTACAGGTCCCTACGATACTCGAACTCGTGATCTCCTGCTTACTAGGCAGGCGCTTTGCCATCTAAGCCATAGGACCACAAAACGGCTTCATAGGACAACAAGTTAAAAAGTGGTCATGACGTCACAAAAGCAGTTTTACAATTGATTACTTCTATTTTAAAGTTCCCAACTGTTCCACAGCACAAAGAACAATTTACAAAAAAATCAACGAGATTTTCAACGATACTACGAGTCCTGGTCTCTTACTAGGAAGAGCAGATCCATGCTGCACAATTAGTTATTATGATTTGGTGTTTAAATTTCAGAATGGAAAATACCTTTGGAATTGTGCCCGAGTAGGCAGTCAAAATTAGACTACCAAGAAAATAATCATTATAACTAGCAATTTAACGGTATTCTGCGCTATACTAGAACTTATTTTAACGATTCCATCAGTTATTTTTCTGATTTCTAAGAGACACGGGATGATTATGATGACATTTCTTACAGGTCCCAACGAGACTCGAACTCGTGATCTCCTGCTTACTAGGCAGGCGCTTTGCCATCTAAGCCATAGGACCACAAAACGGCTTCATAGTACAACAATCTCAAAAATGGTCATGACGTCACAACAGCAGTTTTACAATTGATTACTTCGATTTTAAAGTTCCCAACTGTTCCACAGCACAAAGAACAATTTACAAAAAAATCAACGAGATTTTCAACGATACTACGAGTCCTGGTCTCTTACTAGGAAGAGCAGATCCATGCTGCACAATTAGTTATTATGATTTGGTGTTTAAATTTTAGCATGGAAAATACCTATGAAATTGTGCCCTAGTAGGCAGTCAAAATTAGACTACCAAGAAAATAATCATTATAACTAGCAATTTAACGGTATTCTGCGCTATAATAGAACTTATTTTAACGATTCTATCAGTTCTTTTTCTGATTTCTAAGAGACACGGGATGATTATGATGACATTTCTTACAGGTCCCAATGAGACTCGAACTCGTGATCTCCTGCTTACTAGGCAGGCGCTTTGCCATCTAAGCCATAGGACCACAAAACGGCTTCATAGGACAACAATTTAAAAAGTGGTCATGACGTCACAAAAGCAGTTTTACAATTGATTACTTCTATTTTAAAGTTCCCAACTGTTCCAAAAAATTTACAAAAAAATCAACGAGATTTTCAACGATACTACGAGTCCTGGTCTCTTACTAGGAAGAGCAGATCCATGCTGCACAATTAGTTATTATGATTTGGTGTTTAAATTTTAGCATGGAAAATTCCTATGGAATTGTGCCCTAGTAGGCAGTCAAAATTAGACTACCAAGAAAATAATCATTATAACTAGCAATTTAACGGTATTCTGCGCTATACTAGAACTTATTTTAACGATTCCATCAGTTCTTTTTCTGATTTCTAAGAGACACGGGATTATTATGATGACATTTCTTACAAGTCCCAACGAAACTCGAACTCGTGATCTCCTGCTTACTAGGCAGGCGCTTTGCCATCTAAGCCATAGGACCACAAAACGGCTTCATAGTACAACAATCTCAAAAATGGTCATGACGTCACAACAGCAGTTTTACAATTGATTACTTCGATTTTAAAGTTCCCAACTGTTCCACAGCACAAAGAACAATTTACAAAAAAATCAACGAGATTTTCAACGATACTACGAGTCCTGGTCTCTTACTAGGAAGAGCAGATCCATGCTGCACAATTAGTTATTATGATTTGGTGTTTAAATTTTAGCATGGAAAATACCTATGAAATTGTGCCCTAGTAGGCAGTCAAAATTAGACTACCAAGAAAATAATCATTATAACTAGCAATTTAACGGTATTCTGCGCTATAATAGAACTTATTTTAACGATTCTATCAGTTCTTTTTCTGATTTCTAAGAGGCACGGGATGATTATGATGACATTTCTTACAGGTCCCAACGAGAGTCGAACTCGTGATCTCCTGCTTACTAGGCAGGCGCTTTGCCATCTAAGCCATAGGACCACAAAACGGCTTCATAGTACAACAACTTCAGAAATGGTCATGACGTCACAAAAGCAGTTTTACAATTGATTACTTCTATTTTAAAGTTCCCAACTGTTCCAAACAATTTACAAAAAAATCAACGAGATTTTCAACGATACTACGAGTCCTGGTCTCTTACTAGGAAGAGCAGATTCATGCTGCACAATTAGTTATTATGATTTGGTGTTTAAATTTCAGCATGGAAAATACCTTTGGAATTGTGCCCGAATAGGCAATCAAAATTAGACTACCAAGAAAATAATCATTATAACTAGCAATTTAACGGTATTCTGCGCTATAATAGAACTTATTTTAACGATTCTATCAGTTCTTTTTCTGATTTCTAAGAGACACGGGATGATTATGATGACATTTCTTACAGGTCCCAACGAGACTCGAACTCGTGATCTCCTGCTTACTAGGCAGGCGCTTTGCCATCTAAGCCATAGGACCACAAAACGGCTTCATAGGACAACAATCTCAAAAGTGGTCATGACGTCACAACAGCAGTTTTACAATTGATTACCTTTATTTTAAAGTTCCCAACTGTTCCACAGCACAAAGAACAATTTACAAAAATATCAACGAGATTTTCAACGATACTACGAGTCCTGGTCTCTTACTAGGAAGAGCAGATCCATGCTGCACAATTAGTTATTATGATTTGGTGTTTAAATTTTAGCATGGAAAATACCTATGGAATTGTGCCCTAATAGGCAGTCAAAATTAGACTACCAAGAAAATAATCATTATAACTAGCAATTTAACGGTATTCTGCGCTAAAATAGATCTTATTTTACCGATTCTATCAGTTCTTTTTCTGAATTCTAAGAGACACGGGATGATTATGATGACATTTCTTACAGGTCCCAACGAGACTCGAACTCGTGATCTCCTGCTTACTAGGCAGGCGCTTTGCCATCTAAGCCATAGGACCACAAAACGGCTTCATAGGACAACAATTTAAAAAGTGGTCATGACGTCACAAAAGCAGTTTTACAATTGATTACTTCTATTTTAAAGTTCCCAACTGTTCCAAACAATTTACAAAAAAATCAACGAGATTTTCAACGATACTACGAGTCCTGGTCTCTTACTAGGAAGAGCAGATTCATGCTGCACAATTAGTTATTATGATTTGGTGTTTAAATTTCAGCATGGAAAATACCTTTGGAATTGTGCCCGAATAGGCAATCAAAATTAGACTACCAAGAAAATAATCATTATAACTAGCAATTTAACGGTATTCTGCGCTATAATAGAACTTATTTTAACGATTCTATCAGTTCTTTTTCTGATTTCTAAGAGACACGGGATGATTATGATGACATTTCTTACAGGTCCCAACGAGACTCGAACTCGTGATCTCGTGCTTACTAGGCAGGCGCTTTGCCATCTAAGCCATAGGACCACAAAACGGCTTCATAGGACAACAATCTCAAAAGTGGTCATGACGTCACAACAGCAGTTTTACAATTAATTACCTTTATTTTAAAGTTCCCAACTGTTCCACAGCACAAAGAACAATTTACAAAAATATCAACGAGATTTTCAACGATACTACGAGTCCTGGTCTCTTACTAGGAAGAGCAGATCCATGCTGCACAATTAGTTATTATGATTTGGTGTTTAAATTTTAGCATGGAAAATACCTATGGAATTGTGCCCTAGTAGGCAGTCAAAATTAGACTACCAAGAAAATAATCATTATAACTAGCAATTTAACGGTATTCTGCGCTATAATAGAACTTATTTTAACGATTCTATCAGTTCTTTTTCTGATTTCTAAGAGACACGGGATGATTATGATGACATTTCTTACAGGTCCCAACGAGACTCGAACTCGTGATCTCCTGCTTACTAGGCAGGCGCTTTGCCATCTAAGCCATAGTACCACAAAACGGCTTCATAGGACAACAATCTCAAAAGTGGTCATGACGTCACAACAGCAGTTTTACAATTGATTACCTTTATTTTAAAGTTCCCAACTGTTCCACAGCAGAAAGAACAATTTACAAAAATATCAACGAGATTTTCAACGATACTACGAGTCCTGGTCTCTTACTAGGAAGAGCAGATCCATGCTGCACAATTAGTTATTATGATTTGGTGTTTAAATTTTAGCATGGAAAATACCTATGGAATTGTGCCCTAGTAGGCAGTCAAAATTAGACTACCAAGAAAATAATCATTATAACTAGCAATTTAACGGTATTCTGCGCTATAATAGAACTTATTTTAACGATTCTATCAGTTCTTTTTCTGATTTCTAAGAGACACGGGATGATTATGATGACATTTCTTACAGGTCCCAACGAGACTCGAACTCGTGATCTCCTGCTTACTAGGCAGGCGCTTTGCCATCTAAGCCATAGGACCACAAAACGGCTTCATAGGACAACAATCTGAAAAGTGGTCATGACGTCACAACAGCAGTTTTACAATTGATTACCTTTATTTTAAAGTTCCCAACTGTTCCACAGCAGAAAGAACAATTTACAAAAATATCAACGAGATTTTCAACGATACTACGAGTCCTGGTCTCTTACTAGGAAGAGCAGATCCATGCTGCACAATTAGTTATTATGATTTGGTGTTTAAATTTTAGCATGGAAAATACCTATGGAATTGTGCCCTAGTAGGCAGTCAAAATTAGACTACCAAGAAAATAATCATTATAACTAGCAATTTAACGGTATTCTGCGCTATAATAGAACTTATTTTAACGATTCTATCAGTTCTTTTTCTGATTTCTAAGAGACACGGGATGATTATGATGACATTTCTTACAGGTCCCAACGAGAGTCGAACTCGTGATCTCCTGCTTACTAGGCAGGCGCTTTGCCATCTAAGCCATAGGACCACAAAACGGCTTCATAGGACAACAATTTCAAAAATGGTCATGACGTCACAACAGCAGTTTTACAATTGATTACTTCTATTTTAAAGTTCCCAACTGTTCCACAGCACAAAGAACAATTTACAAAAAAATCAACGAGATTTTCAACGATACTACGAGTCCTGGTCTCTTACTAGGAAGAGCAGATCCATGCTGCACAATTAGTTATTATGATTTGGTGTTTAAATTTTAGCATGGAAACTTCCTATGGAATTGTGCCCTAGTAGGCAGTCAAAATTAGACTACCAAGAAAATAATCATTATAACTAGCAATTTAACGGTATTCTGCGCTATACTAGAACTTATTTTAACGATTCCATCAGTTCTTTTTCTGATTTCTAAGAGACACGGGATGATTATGATGACATTTCTTACAAGTCCCAACGAAACTCGAACTCGTGATCTCCTGCTTACTAGGCAGGCGCTTTGCCATCTAAGCCATAGGACCACAAAACGGCTTCATAGTACAACAACTTCAGAAATGGTCATGACGTCACAAAAGCAGTTTTACAATTGATTACTTCTATTTTAAAGTTCCCAACTGTTCCACAGCACAAAGAACAATTTACAAAAAAATCAACGAGATTTTCAACGATACTACGAGTCCTGGTCTCTTACTAGGAAGAGCAGATCCATGCTGCACAATTAGTTATTATGATTTGGTGTTTAAATTTTAGCATGGAAAATACCTATGGAATTGTGCCCTAGTAGGCAGTCAAAATTAGACTACCAAGAAAATAATCATTATAACTAGCAATTTAACGGTATTCTGCGCTAAAATAGATCTTATTTTAACGATTCTATCAGTTCTTTTTCTGAATTCTAAGAGACACGGGATGATTATGATGACATTTCTTACAGGTCCCAACGAGACTCGAACTCGTGATCTCCTGCTTACTAGGCAGGCGCTTTGCCATCTAAGCCATAGGACCACAAAACGGCTTCATAGGACAACAATTTAAAAAGTGGTCATGACGTCACAAAAGCAGTTTTACAATTGATTACTTCTATTTTAAAGTTCCCAACTGTTCCAAACAATTTACAAAAAAATCAACGAGATTTTCAACGATACTACGAGTCCTGGTCTCTTACTAGGAAGAGCAGATTCATGCTGCACAATTAGTTATTATGATTTGGTGTTTAAATTTCAGCATGGAAAATACCTTTGGAATTGTGCCCGAATAGGCAATCAAAATTAGACTACCAAGAAAATAATCATTATAACTAGCAATTTAACGGTATTCTGCGCTATAATAGAACTTATTTTAACGATTCTATCAGTTCTTTTTCTGATTTCTAAGAGACACGGGATGATTATGATGACATTTCTTACAGGTCCCAACGAGACTCGAACTCGTGATCTCCTGCTTACTAGGCAGGCGCTTTGCCATCTAAGCCATAGGACCACAAAACGGCTTCATAGGACAACAATCTCAAAAGTGGTCATGACGTCACAACAGCAGTTTTACAATTAATTACCTTTATTTTAAAGTTCCCAACTGTTCCACAGCACAAAGAACAATTTACAAAAATATCAACGAGATTTTCAACGATACTACGAGTCCTGGTCTCTTACTAGGAAGAGCAGATCCATGCTGCACAATTAGTTATTATGATTTGGTGTTTAAATTTTAGCATGGAAAATACCTATGGAATTGTGCCCTAGTAGGCAGTCAAAATTAGACTACCAAGAAAATAATCATTATAACTAGCAATTTAACGGTATTCTGCGCTATACTAGAACTTATTTTAACGATTCCATCAGTTATTTTTCTGATTTCTAAGAGACACGGGATGATTATGATGACATTTCTTACAGGTCCCTACGATACTCGAACTCGTGATCTCCTGCTTACTAGGCAGGCGCTTTGCCATCTAAGCCATAGGACCACAAAACGGCTTCATAGGACAACAAGTTAAAAAGTGGTCATGACGTCACAAAAGCAGTTTTACAATTGATTACTTCTATTTTAAAGTTCCCAACTGTTCCACAGCACAAAGAACAATTTACAAAAAAATCAACGAGATTTTCAACGATACTACGAGTCCTGGTCTCTTACTAGGAAGAGCAGATCCATGCTGCACAATTAGTTATTATGATTTGGTGTTTAAATTTCAGAATGGAAAATACCTTTGGAATTGTGCCCGAGTAGGCAGTCAAAATTAGACTACCAAGAAAATAATCATTATAACTAGCAATTTAACGGTATTCTGCGCTATACTAGAACTTATTTTAACGATTCCATCAGTTATTTTTCTGATTTCTAAGAGACACGGGATGATTATGATGACATTTCTTACAGGTCCCAACGAGACTCGAACTCGTGATCTCCTGCTTACTAGGCAGGCGCTTTGCCATCTAAGCCATAGGACCACAAAACGGCTTCATAGTACAACAATCTCAAAAATGGTCATGACGTCACAACAGCAGTTTTACAATTGATTACTTCGATTTTAAAGTTCCCAACTGTTCCACAGCACAAAGAACAATTTACAAAAAAATCAACGAGATTTTCAACGATACTACGAGTCCTGGTCTCTTACTAGGAAGAGCAGATCCATGCTGCACAATTAGTTATTATGATTTGGTGTTTAAATTTTAGCATGGAAAATACCTATGAAATTGTGCCCTAGTAGGCAGTCAAAATTAGACTATCAAGAAAATAATCATTATAACTAGCAATTTAACGGTATTCTGCGCTATAATAGAACTTATTTTAACGATTCTATCAGTTCTTTTTCTGATTTCTAAGAGACACGGGATGATTATGATGACATTTCTTACAGGTCCCAATGAGACTCGAACTCGTGATCTCCTGCTTACTAGGCAGGCGCTTTGCCATCTAAGCCATAGGACCACAAAACGGCTTCATAGGACAACAATTTAAAAAGTGGTCATGACGTCACAAAAGCAGTTTTACAATTGATTACTTCTATTTTAAAGTTCCCAACTGTTCCAAAAAATTTACAAAAAAATCAACGAGATTTTCAACGATACTACGAGTCCTGGTCTCTTACTAGGAAGAGCAGATCCATGCTGCACAATTAGTTATTATGATTTGGTGTTTAAATTTTAGCATGGAAAATACCTATGGAATTGTGGCCTAGTAGGCAGTCAAAATTAGACTACCAAGAAAATAATCATTATAACTAGCAATTTAACGGTATTCTGCGCTATAATAGAACTTATTTTAACGATTCTATCAGTTCTTTTTCTGATTTCTAAGAGACACGGGATGATTATGATGACATTTCTTACAGGTCCCAACGAGACTCGAACTCGTGATCTCCTGCTTACTAGGCAGGCGCTTTGCCATCTAAGCCATAGGACCACAAAACGGCTTCATAGGACAACAATCTCAAAAGTGGTCATGACGTCACAACAGCAGTTTTACAATTGATTACCTTTATTTTAAAGTTCCCAACTGTTCCACAGCAGAAAGAACAATTTACAAAAATATCAACGAGATTTTCAACGATACTACGAGTCCTGGTCTCTTACTAGGAAGAGCAGATCCATGCTGCACAATTAGTTATTATGATTTGGTGTTTAAATTTTAGCATGGAAAATACCTATGGAATTGTGCCCTAGTAGGCAGTCAAAATTAGACTACCAAGAAAATAATCATTATAACTAGCAATTTAACGGTATTCTGCGCTATAATAGAACTTATTTTAACGATTCTATCAGTTCTTTTTCTGATTTCTAAGAGACACGGGATGATTATGATGACATTTCTTACAATTCCCAACGAAACTCGAACTCGTGATCTCCTGCTTACTAGGCAGGCGCTTTGCCATCTAAGCCATAGGACCACAAAACGGCTTCATAGTACAACAATCTCAAAAATGGTCATGACGTCACAACAGCAGTTTTACAATTGATTACTTCGATTTTAAAGTTCCCAACTGTTCCACAGCACAAAGAACAATTTACAAAAAAATCAACGAGATTTTCAACGATACTACGAGTCCTGGTCTCTTACTAGGAAGAGCAGATCCATGCTGCACAATTAGTTATTATGATTTGGTGTTTAAATTTTAGCATGGAAAATACCTATGAAATTGTGCCCTAGTAGGCAGTCAAAATTAGACTACCAAGAAAATAATCATTATAACTAGCAATTTAACGGTATTCTGCGCTATAATAGAACTTATTTTAACGATTCTATCAGTTCTTTTTCTGATTTCTAAGAGACACGGGATGATTATGATGACATTTCTTACAGGTCCCAATGAGACTCGAACTCGTGATCTCCTGCTTACTAGGCAGGCGCTTTGCCATCTAAGCCATAGGACTACAAAACGGCTTCATAGGACAACAATTTAAAAAGTGGTCATGACGTCACAAAAGTTGTTTTACAATTGATTACTTCTATTTTAAAGTTCCCAACTGTTCCAAAAAATTTACAAAAAAATCAACGAGATTTTCAACGATACTACGAGTCCTGGTCTCTTACTAGGAAGAGCAGATCCATGCTGCACAATTAGTTATTATGATTTGGTGTTTAAATTTTAGCATGGAAAATACCTATGGAATTGTGCCCTAGTAGGCAGTCAAAATTAGACTACCAAGAAAATAATCATTATAACTAGCAATTTAACGGTATTCTGCGCTATAATAGAACTTATTTTAACGATTCTATCAGTTCTTTTTCTGATTTCTAAGAGACACGGGATGATTATGATGACATTTCTTACAGGTCCCAACGAGACTCGAACTCGTGATCTCCTGCTTACTAGGCAGGCGCTTTGCCATCTAAGCCATAGGACCACAAAACGGCTTCATAGGACAACAATCTCAAAAGTGGTCATGACGTCACAACAGCAGTTTTACAATTGATTACCTTTATTTTAAAGTTCCCAACTGTTCCACAGCAGAAAGAACAATTTACAAAAATATCAACGAGATTTTCAACGATACTACGAGTCCTGGTCTCTTACTAGGAAGAGCAGATCCATGCTGCACAATTAGTTATTATGATTTGGTGTTTAAATTTTAGCATGGAAAATACCTATGGAATTGTGCCCTAGTAGGCAGTCAAAATTAGACTACCAAGAAAATAATCATTATAACTAGCAATTTAACGGTATTCTGCGCTATAATAGAACTTATTTTAACGATTCTATCAGTTCTTTTTCTGATTTCTAATAGACACGGGATGATTATGATGACATTTCTTACTGGTCCCAACGAGACTCGAACTCGTGATCTACTGCTTACTAGGCAGGCGCTTTGCCATCTAAGTCATAGGACCACAAAACGGCTTCATAGGACAACAATCTGAAAAGTGGTCATGACGTCACAACAGCAGTTTTACAATTGATTACCTTTATTTTAAAGTTCCCAACTGTTCCACAGCAGAAAGAACAATTTACAAAAATATCAACGAGATTTTCAACGATACTACGAGTCCTGGTCTCTTACTAGGAAGAGCAGATCCATGCTGCACAATTAGTTATTATGATTTGGTGTTTAAATTTTAGCATGGAAAATACCTATGGAATTGTGCCCTAGTAGGCAGTCAAAATTAGACTACCAAGAAAATAATCATTATAACTAGCAATTTAACGGTATTCTGCGCTATAATAGAACTTATTTTAACGATTCTATCAGTTCTTTTTCTGATTTCTAAGAGACACGGGATGATTATGATGACATTTCTTACAGGTCCCAACGAGAGTCGAACTCGTGATCTCCTGCTTACTAGGCAGGCGCTTTGCCATCTAAGCCATAGGACCACAAAACGGCTTCATAGGACAACAATTTCAAAAATGGTCATGACGTCACAACAGCAGTTTTACAATTGATTACTTCTATTTTAAAGTTCCCAACTGTTCCACAGCACAAAGAACAATTTACAAAAAAATCAACGAGATTTTCAACGATACTACGAGTCCTGGTCTCTTACTAGGAAGAGCAGATCCATGCTGCACAATTAGTTATGATGATTTGGTGTTTAAATTTTAGCATGGAAACTTCCTATGGAATTGTGCCCTAGTAGGCAGTCAAAATTAGACTACCAAGAAAATAATCATTATAACTAGCAATTTAACGGTATTCTGCGCTATACTAGAACTTATTTTAACGATTCCATCAGTTCTTTTTCTGATTTCTAAGAGACACGGGATGATTATGATGACATTTCTTACAAGTCCCAACGAAACTCGAACTCGTGATCTCCTGCTTACTAGGCAGGCGCTTTGCCATCTAAGCCATACGACCACAAAACGGCTTCATAGTACAACAACTTCAGAAATGGTCATGACGTCACAAAAGCAGTTTTACAATTGATTACTTCTATTTTAAAGTTCCCAACTGTTCCACAGCACAAAGAACAATTTACAAAAAAATCAACGAGATTTTCAACGATACTACGAGTCCTGGTCTCTTACTAGGAAGAGCAGATCCATGCTGCACAATTAGTTATTATGATTTGGTGTTTAAATTTTAGCATGGAAAATACCTATGAAATTGTGCCCTAGTAGGCAGTCAAAATTAGACTACCAAGAAAATAATCATTATAACTAGCAATTTAACGGTATTCTGCGCTATAATAGAACTTATTTTAACGATTCTATCAGTTCTTTTTCTGATTTCTAAGAGACACGGGATGATTATGATGACATTTCTTACAGGTCCCAATGAGACTCGAACTCGTGATCTCCTGCTTACTAGGCAGGCGCTTTGCCATCTAAGCCATAGGACCACAAAACGGCTTCATAGGACAACAATTTAAAAAGTGGTCATGACGTCACAAAAGCAGTTTTACAATTGATTACTTCTATTTTAAAGTTCCCAGCTGTTCCAAAAAATTTACAAAAAAATCAACGAGATTTTCAACGATACTACGAGTCCTGGTCTCTTACTAGGAAGAGCAGATCCATGCTGCACAATTAGTTATTATGATTTGGTGTTTAAATTTTAGCATGGAAAATTCCTATGGAATTGTGCCCTAGTAGGCAGTCAAAATTAGACTACCAAGAAAATAATCATTATAACTAGCAATTTAACGGTATTCTGCGCTATACTAGAACTTATTTTAACGATTCCATCAGTTCTTTTTCTGATTTCTAAGAGACACGGGATGATTAAGATGACATTTCTTACAAGTCCCAACGAAACTCGAACTCGTGATCTCCTGCTTACTAGGCAGGCGCTTTGCCATCTAAGCCATAGGACCACAAAACGGCTTCATAGTACAACAACTTCAGAAATGGTCATGACGTCACAAAAGCAGTTTTACAATTGATTACTTCTATTTTAAAGTTCCCAACTGTTCCACAGCACAAAGAACAATTTACAAAAAAATCAACGAGATTTTCAACGATACTACGAGTCCTGGTCTCTTACTAGGAAGAGCAGATCCATGCTGCACAATTAGTTATTATGATTTGGTGTTTAAATTTTAGCATGGAAAATACCTATGAAATTGTGCCCTAGTAGGCAGTCAAAATTAGACTACCAAGAAAATAATCATTATAACTAGCAATTTAACGGTATTCTGCGCTATAATAGAACTTATTTTAACGATTCTATCAGTTCTTTTTCTGATTTCTAAGAGACACGGGATGATTATGATGACATTTCTTACAGGTCCCAATGAGACTCGAACTCGTGATCTCCTGCTTACTAGGCAGGCGCTTTGCCATCTAAGCCATAGGACCACAAAACGGCTTCATAGGACAACAATTTAAAAAGTGGTCATGACGTCACAAAAGCAGTTTTACAATTGATTACTTCTATTTTAAAGTTCCCAACTGTTCCAAAAAATTTACAAAAAAATCAACGAGATTTTCAACGATACTACGAGTCCTGGTCTCTTACTAGGAAGAGCAGATCCATGCTGCACAATTAGTTATTATGATTTGGTGTTTAAATTTTAGCATGGAAAATACCTATGGAATTGTGCCCTAGTAGGCAGTCAAAATTAGACTACCAAGAAAATAATCATTATAACTAGCAATTTAACGGTATTCTGCGCTATAATAGAACTTATTTTAACGATTCTATCAGTTCTTTTTCTGATTTCTAAGAGACACGGGATGATTATGATGACATTTCTTACAGGTCCCAACGAGACTCGAACTCGTGATCTCCTGCTTACTAGGCAGGCGCTTTGCCATCTAAGCCATAGGACCACAAAACGGCTTCATAGGACAACAATCTCAAAAGTGGTCATGACGTCACAACAGCAGTTTTACAATTGATTACCTTTATTTTAAAGTTCCCAACTGTTCCACAGCAGAAAGAACAATTTACAAAAATATCAACGAGATTTTCAACGATACTACGAGTCCTGGTCTCTTACTAGGAAGAGCAGATCCATGCTGCACAATTAGTTATTATGATTTGGTGTTTAAATTTTAGCATGGAAAATACCTATGGAATTGTGCCCTAGTAGGCAGTCAAAATTAGACTACCAAGAAAATAATCATTATAACTAGCAATTTAACGGTATTCTGCGCTATAATAGAACTTATTTTAACGATTCTATCAGTTCTTTTTCTGATTTCTAAGAGACACGGGATGATTATGATGACATTTCTTACAATTCCCAACGAAACTCGAACTCGTGATCTCCTGCTTACTAGGCAGGCGCTTTGCCATCTAAGCCATAGGACCACAAAACGGCTTCATAGTACAACAATCTCAAAAATGGTCATGACGTCACAACAGCAGTTTTACAATTGATTACTTCGATTTTAAAGTTCCCAACTGTTCCACAGCACAAAGAACAATTTACAAAAAAATCAACGAGATTTTCAACGATACTACGAGTCCTGGTCTCTTACTAGGAAGAGCAGATCCATGCTGCACAATTAGTTATTATGATTTGGTGTTTAAATTTTAGCATGGAAAATACCTATGAAATTGTGCCCTAGTAGGCAGTCAAAATTAGACTACCAAGAAAATAATCATTATAACTAGCAATTTAACGGTATTCTGCGCTATAATAGAACTTATTTTAACGATTCTATCAGTTCTTTTTCTGATTTCTAAGAGACACGGGATGATTATGATGACATTTCTTACAGGTCCCAATGAGACTCGAACTCGTGATCTCCTGCTTACTAGGCAGGCGCTTTGCCATCTAAGCCATAGGACCACAAAACGGCTTCATAGGACAACAATTTAAAAAGTGGTCATGACGTCACAAAAGTTGTTTTACAATTGATTACTTCTATTTTAAAGTTCCCAACTGTTCCAAAAAATTTACAAAAATATCAACGAGATTTTCAACGATACTACGAGTCCTGGTCTCTTACTAGGAAGAGCAGATCCATGCTGCACAATTAGTTATTATGATTTGGTGTTTAAATTTTAGCATGGAAAATACCTATGGAATTGTGCCCTAGTAGGCAGTCAAAATTAGACTACCAAGAAAATAATCATTATAACTAGCAATTTAACGGTATTCTGCGCTATAATAGAACTTATTTTAACGATTCTATCAGTTCTTTTTCTGATTTCTAAGAGACACGGGATGATTATGATGACATTTCTTACAGGTCCCAACGAGACTCGAACTCGTGATCTCCTGCTTACTAGGCAGGCGCTTTGCCATCTAAGCCATAGGACCACAAAACGGCTTCATAGGACAACAATCTCAAAAGTGGTCATGACGTCACAACAGCAGTTTTACAATTGATTACCTTTATTTTAAAGTTCCCAACTGTTCCACAGCAGAAAGAACAATTTACAAAAATATCAACGAGATTTTCAACGATACTACGAGTCCTGGTCTCTTACTAGGAAGAGCAGATCCATGCTGCACAATTAGTTATTATGATTTGGTGTTTAAATTTTAGCATGGAAAATACCTATGGAATTGTGCCCTAGTAGGCAGTCAAAATTAGACTACCAAGAAAATAATCATTATAACTAGCAATTTAACGGTATTCTGCGCTATAATAGAACTTATTTTAACGATTCTATCAGTTCTTTTTCTGATTTCTAATAGACACGGGATGATTATGATGACATTTCTTACTGGTCCCAACGAGACTCGAACTCGTGATCTCCTGCTTACTAGGCAGGCGCTTTGCCATCTAAGTCATAGGACCACAAAACGGCTTCATAGGACAACAATCTGAAAAGTGGTCATGACGTCACAACAGCAGTTTTACAATTGATTACCTTTATTTTAAAGTTCCCAACTGTTCCACAGCAGAAAGAACAATTTACAAAAATATCAACGAGATTTTCAACGATACTACGAGTCCTGGTCTCTTACTAGGAAGAGCAGATCCATGCTGCACAATTAGTTATTATGATTTGGTGTTTAAATTTTAGCATGGAAAATACCTATGGAATTGTGCCCTAGTAGGCAGTCAAAATTAGACTACCAAGAAAATAATCATTATAACTAGCAATTTAACGGTATTCTGCGCTATAATAGAACTTATTTTAACGATTCTATCAGTTCTTTTTCTGATTTCTAAGAGACACGGGATGATTATGATGACATTTCTTACAGGTCCCAACGAGAGTCGAACTCGTGATCTCCTGCTTACTAGGCAGGCGCTTTGCCATCTAAGCCATAGGACCACAAAACGGCTTCATAGGACAACAATTTCAAAAATGGTCATGACGTCACAACAGCAGTTTTACAATTGATTACTTCTATTTTAAAGTTCCCAACTGTTCCACAGCACAAAGAACAATTTACAAAAAAATCAACGAGATTTTCAACGATACTACGAGTCCTGGTCTCTTACTAGGAAGAGCAGATCCATGCTGCACAATTAGTTATTATGATTTGGTGTTTAAATTTTAGCATGGAAAATACCTATGGAATTGTGCCCTAGTAGGCAGTCAAAATTAGACTACCAAGAAAATAATCATTATAACTAGCAATTTAACGGTATTCTGCGCTATAATAGAACTTATTTTAACGATTCTATCAGTTCTTTTTCTGATTTCTAAGAGACACGGGATGATTATGATGACATTTCTTACAATTCCCAACGAAACTCGAACTCGTGATCTCCTGCTTACTAGGCAGGCGCTTTGCCATCTAAGCCATAGGACCACAAAACGGCTTCATAGTACAACAATCTCAAAAATGGTCATGACGTCACAACAGCAGTTTTACAATTGATTACTTCGATTTTAAAGTTCCCAACTGTTCCACAGCACAAAGAACAATTTACAAAAAAATCAACGAGATTTTCAACGATACTACGAGTCCTGGTCTCTTACTAGGAAGAGCAGATCCATGCTGCACAATTAGTTATTATGATTTGGTGTTTAAATTTTAGCATGGAAAATACCTATGAAATTGTGCCCTAGTAGGCAGTCAAAATTAGACTACCAAGAAAATAATCATTATAACTAGCAATTTAACGGTATTCTGCGCTATAATAGAACTTATTTTAACGATTCTATCAGTTCTTTTTCTGATTTCTAAGAGACACGGGATGATTATGATGACATTTCTTACAGGTCCCAATGAGACTCGAACTCGTGATCTCCTGCTTACTAGGCAGGCGCTTTGCCATCTAAGCCATAGGACCACAAAACGGCTTCATAGGACAACAATTTAAAAAGTGGTCATGACGTCACAAAAGTTGTTTTACAATTGATTACTTCTATTTTAAAGTTCCCAACTGTTCCAAAAAATTTACAAAAAAATCAACGAGATTTTCAACGATACTACGAGTCCTGGTCTCTTACTAGGAAGAGCAGATCCATGCTGCACAATTAGTTATTATGATTTGGTGTTTAAATTTTAGCATGGAAAATACCTATGGAATTGTGCCCTAGTAGGCAGTCAAAATTAGACTACCAAGAAAATAATCATTATAACTAGCAATTTAACGGTATTCTGCGCTATAATAGAACTTATTTTAACGATTCTATCAGTTCTTTTTCTGATTTCTAAGAGACACGGGATGATTATGATGACATTTCTTACAGGTCCCAACGAGACTCGAACTCGTGATCTCCTGCTTACTAGGCAGGCGCTTTGCCATCTAAGCCATAGGACCACAAAACGGCTTCATAGGACAACAATCTCAAAAGTGGTCATGACGTCACAACAGCAGTTTTACAATTGATTACCTTTATTTTAAAGTTCCCAACTGTTCCACAGCAGAAAGAACAATTTACAAAAATATCAACGAGATTTTCAACGATACTACGAGTCCTGGTCTCTTACTAGGAAGAGCAGATCCATGCTGCACAATTAGTTATTATGATTTGGTGTTTAAATTTTAGCATGGAAAATACCTATGGAATTGTGCCCTAGTAGGCAGTCAAAATTAGACTACCAAGAAAATAATCATTATAACTAGCAATTTAACGGTATTCTGCGCTATAATAGAACTTATTTTAACGATTCTATCAGTTCTTTTTCTGATTTCTAATAGACACGGGATGATTATGATGACATTTCTTACTGGTCCCAACGAGACTCGAACTCGTGATCTCCTGCTTACTAGGCAGGCGCTTTGCCATCTAAGTCATAGGACCACAAAACGGCTTCATAGGACAACAATCTGAAAAGTGGTCATGACGTCACAACAGCAGTTTTACAATTGATTACCTTTATTTTAAAGTTCCCAACTGTTCCACAGCAGAAAGAACAATTTACAAAAATATCAACGAGATTTTCAACGATACTACGAGTCCTGGTCTCTTACTAGGAAGAGCAGATCCATGCTGCACAATTAGTTATTATGATTTGGTGTTTAAATTTTAGCATGGAAAATACCTATGGAATTGTGCCCTAGTAGGCAGTCAAAATTAGACTACCAAGAAAATAATCATTATAACTAGCAATTTAACGGTATTCTGCGCTATAATAGAACTTATTTTAACGATTCTATCAGTTCTTTTTCTGATTTCTAATAGACACGGGATGATTATGATGACATTTCTTACTGGTCCCAACGAGACTCGAACTCGTGATCTCCTGCTTACTAGGCAGGCGCTTTGCCATCTAAGTCATAGGACCACAAAACGGCTTCATAGGACAACAATCTGAAAAGTGGTCATGACGTCACAACAGCAGTTTTACAATTGATTACCTTTATTTTAAAGTTCCCAACTGTTCCACAGCAGAAAGAACAATTTACAAAAATATCAACGAGATTTTCAACGATACTACGAGTCCTGGTCTCTTACTAGGAAGAGCAGATCCATGCTGCACAATTAGTTATTATGATTTGGTGTTTAAATTTTAGCATGGAAAATACCTATGGAATTGTGCCCTAGTAGGCAGTCAAAATTAGACTACCAAGAAAATAATCATTATAACTAGCAATTTAACGGTATTCTGCGCTATAATAGAACTTATTTTAACGATTCTATCAGTTCTTTTTCTGATTTCTAAGAGACACGGGATGATTATGATGACATTTCTTACAGGTCCCAACGAGAGTCGAACTCGTGATCTCCTGCTTACTAGGCAGGCGCTTTGCCATCTAAGCCATAGGACCACAAAACGGCTTCATAGGACAACAATTTCAAAAATGGTCATGACGTCACAACAGCAGTTTTACAATTGATTACTTCTATTTTAAAGTTCCCAACTGTTCCACAGCACAAAGAACAATTTACAAAAAAATCAACGAGATTTTCAACGATACTACGAGTCCTGGTCTCTTACTAGGAAGAGCAGATCCATGCTGCACAATTAGTTATGATGATTTGGTGTTTAAATTTTAGCATGGAAACTTCCTATGGAATTGTGCCCTAGTAGGCAGTCAAAATTAGACTACCAAGAAAATAATCATTATAACTAGCAATTTAACGGTATTCTGCGCTATACTAGAACTTATTTTAACGATTCCATCAGTTCTTTTTCTGATTTCTAAGAGACACGGGATGATTATGATGACATTTCTTACAAGTCCCAACGAAACTCGAACTCGTGATCTCCTGCTTACTAGGCAGGCGCTTTGCCATCTAAGCCATACGACCACAAAACGGCTTCATAGTACAACAACTTCAGAAATGGTCATGACGTCACAAAAGCAGTTTTACAATTGATTACTTCTATTTTAAAGTTCCCAACTGTTCCACAGCACAAAGAACAATTTACAAAAAAATCAACGAGATTTTCAACGATACTACGAGTCCTGGTCTCTTACTAGGAAGAGCAGATCCATGCTGCACAATTAGTTATTATGATTTGGTGTTTAAATTTTAGCATGGAAAATACCTATGAAATTGTGCCCTAGTAGGCAGTCAAAATTAGACTACCAAGAAAATAATCATTATAACTAGCAATTTAACGGTATTCTGCGCTATAATAGAACTTATTTTAACGATTCTATCAGTTCTTTTTCTGATTTCTAAGAGACACGGGATGATTATGATGACATTTCTTACAGGTCCCAATGAGACTCGAACTCGTGATCTCCTGCTTACTAGGCAGGCGCTTTGCCATCTAAGCCATAGGACCACAAAACGGCTTCATAGGACAACAATTTAAAAAGTGGTCATGACGTCACAAAAGCAGTTTTACAATTGATTACTTCTATTTTAAAGTTCCCAGCTGTTCCAAAAAATTTACAAAAAAATCAACGAGATTTTCAACGATACTACGAGTCCTGGTCTCTTACTAGGAAGAGCAGATCCATGCTGCACAATTAGTTATTATGATTTGGTGTTTAAATTTTAGCATGGAAAATACCTATGGAATTGTGCCCTAGTAGGCAGTCAAAATTAGACTACCAAGAAAATAATCATTATAACTAGCAATTTAACGGTATTCTGCGCTATAATAGAACTTATTTTAACGATTCTATCAGTTCTTTTTCTGATTTCTAAGAGACACGGGATGATTTTGATGACATTTCTTACAGGTCCCAACGAGAGTCGAACTCGTGATCTCCTGCTTACTAGGCAGGCGCTTTGCCATCTAAGCCATAGGACCACAAATCGGCTTCATAGGACAACAATTTCAAAAATGGTCATGACGTCACAACAGCAGTTTTACAATTGATTACTTCTATTTTAAAGTTCCCAACTGTTCCACAGCACAAAGAACAATTTACAAAAAAATCAACGAGATTTTCAACGATACTACGAGTCCTGGTCTCTTACTAGGAAGAGCAGATCCATGCTGCACAATTAGTTATTATGATTTGGTGTTTAAATTTTAGCATGGAAAATTCCTATGGAATTGTGCCCTAGTAGGCAGTCAAAATTAGACTACCAAGAAAATAATCATTATAACTAGCAATTTAACGGTATTCTGCGCTATACTAGAACTTATTTTAACGATTCCATCAGTTCTTTTTCTGATTTCTAAGAGACACGGGATGATTATGATGACATTTCTTACAAGTCCCAACGAAACTCGAACTCGTGATCTCCTGGTTACTAGGCAGGCGCTTTGCCATCTAAGCCATAGGACCACAAAACGGCTTCATAGTACAACAACTTCAGAAATGGTCATGACGTCACAAAAGCAGTTTTACAATTGATTACTTCTATTTTAAAGTTCCCAACTGTTCCAAACAATTTACAAAAAAATCAACGAGATTTTCAACGATACTACGAGTCCTGGTCTCTTACTAGGAAGAGCAGATTCATGCTGCACAATTAGTTATTATGATTTGGTGTTTAAATTTCAGCATGGAAAATACCTTTGGAATTGTGCCCGAATAGGCAATCAAAATTAGACTACCAAGAAAATAATCATTATAACTAGCAATTTAACGGTATTCTGCGCTATAATAGAACTTATTTTAACGATTCTATCAGTTCTTTTTCTGATTTCTAAGAGACACGGGATGATTATGATGACATTTCTTACAGGTCCCAACGAGACTCGAACTCGTGATCTCCTGCTTACTAGGCAGGCGCTTTGCCATCTAAGCCATAGGACCACAAAACGGCTTCATAGGACAACAATCTCAAAAGTGGTCATGACGTCACAACAGCAGTTTTACAATTGATTACCTTTATTTTAAAGTTCCCAACTGTTCCACAGCACAAAGAACAATTTACAAAAATATCAACGAGATTTTCAACGATACTACGAGTCCTGGTCTCTTACTAGGAAGAGCAGATCCATGCTGCACAATTAGTTATTATGATTTGGTGTTTAAATTTTAGCATGGAAAATACCTATGGAATTGTGCCCTAGTAGGCAGTCAAAATTAGACTACCAAGAAAATAATCATTATAACTAGCAATTTAACGGTATTCTGCGCTAAAATAGATCTTATTTTAACGATTCTATCAGTTCTTTTTCTGAATTCTAAGAGACACGGGATGATTATGATGACATTTCTTACAGGTCCCAACGAGACTCGAACTCGTGATCTCCTGCTTACTAGGCAGGCGCTTTGCCATCTAAGCCATAGGACCACAAAACGGCTTCATAGGACAACAATTTAAAAAGTGGTCATGACGTCACAAAAGCAGTTTTACAATTGATTACTTCTATTTTAAAGTTCCCAACTGTTCCAAACAATTTACAAAAAAATCAACGAGATTTTCAACGATACTACGAGTCCTGGTCTCTTACTAGGAAGAGCAGATTCATGCTGCACAATTAGTTATTATGATTTGGTGTTTAAATTTCAGCATGGAAAATACCTTTGGAATTGTGCCCGAATAGGCAATCAAAATTAGACTACCAAGAAAATAATCATTATAACTAGCAATTTAACGGTATTCTGCGCTATAATAGAACTTATTTTAACGATTCTATCAGTTCTTTTTCTGATTTCTAAGAGACACGGGATGATTATGATGACATTTCTTACAGGTCCCAACGAGACTCGAACTCGTGATCTCCTGCTTACTAGGCAGGCGCTTTGCCATCTAAGCCATAGGACCACAAAACGGCTTCATAGGACAACAATCTCAAAAGTGGTCATGACGTCACAACAGCAGTTTTACAATTGATTACCTTTATTTTAAAGTTCCCAACTGTTCCACAGCACAAAGAACAATTTACAAAAATATCAACGAGATTTTCAACGATACTACGAGTCCTGGTCTCTTACTAGGAAGAGCAGATCCATGCTGCACAATTAGTTATTATGATTTGGTGTTTAAATTTTAGCATGGAAAATACCTATGGAATTGTGCCCTAGTAGGCAGTCAAAATTAGACTACCAAGAAAATAATCATTATAACTAGCAATTTAACGGTATTCTGCGCTAAAATAGATCTTATTTTAACGATTCTATCAGTTCTTTTTCTGAATTCTAAGAGACACGGGATGATTATGATGACATTTCTTACAGGTCCCAACGAGACTCGAACTCGTGATCTCCTGCTTACTAGGCAGGCGCTTTGCCATCTAAGCCATAGGACCACAAAACGGCTTCATAGGACAACAATTTAAAAAGTGGTCATGACGTCACAAAAGCAGTTTTACAATTGATTACTTCTATTTTAAAGTTCCCAACTGTTCCAAACAATTTACAAAAAAATCAACGAGATTTTCAACGATACTACGAGTCCTGGTCTCTTACTAGGAAGAGCAGATTCATGCTGCACAATTAGTTATTATGATTTGGTGTTTAAATTTCAGCATGGAAAATACCTTTGGAATTGTGCCCGAATAGGCAATCAAAATTAGACTACCAAGAAAATAATCATTATAACTAGCAATTTAACGGTATTCTGCGCTATAATAGAACTTATTTTAACGATTCTATCAGTTCTTTTTCTGATTTCTAAGAGACACGGGATGATTATGATGACATTTCTTACAGGTCCCAACGAGACTCGAACTCGTGATCTCCTGCTTACTAGGCAGGCGCTTTGCCATCTAAGCCATAGGACCACAAAACGGCTTCATAGGACAACAATCTCAAAAGTGGTCATGACGTCACAACAGCAGTTTTACAATTGATTACCTTTATTTTAAAGTTCCCAACTGTTCCACAGCACAAAGAACAATTTACAAAAATATCAACGAGATTTTCAACGATACTACGAGTCCTGGTCTCTTACTAGGAAGAGCAGATCCATGCTGCACAATTAGTTATTATGATTTGGTGTTTAAATTTTAGCATGGAAAATACCTATGGAATTGTGCCCTAGTAGGCAGTCAAAATTAGACTACCAAGAAAATAATCATTATAACTAGCAATTTAACGGTATTCTGCGCTAAAATAGATCTTATTTTAACGATTCTATCAGTTCTTTTTCTGAATTCTAAGAGACACGGGATGATTATGATGACATTTCTTACAGGTCCCAACGAGACTCGAACTCGTGATCTCCTGCTTACTAGGCAGGCGCTTTGCCATCTAAGCCATAGGACCACAAAACGGCTTCATAGGACAACAATTTAAAAAGTGGTCATGACGTCACAAAAGCAGTTTTACAATTGATTACTTCTATTTTAAAGTTCCCAACTGTTCCAAACAATTTACAAAAAAATCAACGAGATTTTCAACGATACTACGAGTCCTGGTCTCTTACTAGGAAGAGCAGATTCATGCTGCACAATTAGTTATTATGATTTGGTGTTTAAATTTCAGCATGGAAAATACCTTTGGAATTGTGCCCGAATAGGCAATCAAAATTAGACTACCAAGAAAATAATCATTATAACTAGCAATTTAACGGTATTCTGCGCTATAATAGAACTTATTTTAACGATTCTATCAGTTCTTTTTCTGATTTCTAAGAGACACGGGATGATTATGATGACATTTCTTACAGGTCCCAACGAGACTCGAACTCGTGATCTCCTGCTTACTAGGCAGGCGCTTTGCCATCTAAGCCATAGGACCACAAAACGGCTTCATAGGACAACAATCTCAAAAGTGGTCATGACGTCACAACAGCAGTTTTACAATTAATTACCTTTATTTTAAAGTTCCCAACTGTTCCACAGCACAAAGAACAATTTACAAAAATATCAACGAGATTTTCAACGATACTACGAGTCCTGGTCTCTTACTAGGAAGAGCAGATCCATGCTGCACAATTAGTTATTATGATTTGGTGTTTAAATTTTAGCAAGGAAAATACCTATGGAATTGTGCCCTAGTAGGCAGTCAAAATTAGACTACCAAGAAAATAATCATTATAACTAGCAATTTAACGGTATTCTGCGCTATAATAGAACTTATTTTAACGATTCTATCAGTTCTTTTTCTGATTTCTAAGAGACACGGGATGATTATGATGACATTTCTGACATGTCCCAACGAGACTCGAACTCGTGATCTCCTGCTTACTAGGCAGGCGCTTTGCCATCTAAGCCATAGGACCACAAAACGGCTTCATAGGACAACAATCTCAAAAGTGGTCATGACGTCACAACAACAGTTTTACAATTGATTACCTTTATTTTAAAGTGCCCAACTGTTCCACAGCACAAAGAACAATTTACAAAAATATCAACGAGATTTTCAACGATACTACGAGTCCTGGTCTCTTACTAGGAAGAGCAGATCCATGCTGCACAATTAGTTATTATGATTTGGTGTTTAAATTTTAGCATGGAAAATACCTATGGAATTGTGCCCTAGTAGGCAGTCAAAATTAGACTACCAAGAAAATAATCATTATAACTAGCAATTTAACGGTATTCTGCGCTATACTAGAACTTATTTTAACGATTCCATCAGTTCTTTTTCTGATTTCTAAGAGACACGGGATGATTATGATGACATTTCTTACAAGTCCCAACGAAACTCGAACTCGTGATCTCCTGCTTACTAGGCAGGCGCTTTGCCATCTAAGCCATAGGACCACAAAACGGCTTCATAGTACAACAACTTCAGAAATGGTCATGACGTCACAAAAGCAGTTTTACAATTGATTACTTCTATTTTAAAGTTCCCAACTGTTCCAAACAATTTACAAAAAAATCAACGAGATTTTCAACGATACTACGAGTCCTGGTCTCTTACTAGGAAGAGCAGATTCATGCTGCACAATTAGTTATTATGATTTGGTGTTTAAATTTCAGCATGGAAAATACCTTTGGAATTGTGCCCGAATAGGCAATCAAAATTAGACTACCAAGAAAATAATCATTATAACTAGCAATTTAACGGTATTCTGCGCTATAATAGAACTTATTTTAACGATTCTATCAGTTCTTTTTCTGATTTCTAAGAGACACGGGATGATTATGATGACATTTCTTACAGGTCCCAACGAGACTCGAACTCGTGATCTCCTGCTTACTAGGCAGGCGCTTTGCCATCTAAGCCATAGGACCACAAAACGGCTTCATAGGACAACAATCTCAAAAGTGGTCATGACGTCACAACAGCAGTTTTACAATTGATTACCTTTATTTTAAAGTTCCCAACTGTTCCACAGCACAAAGAACAATTTACAAAAATATCAACGAGATTTTCAACGATACTACGAGTCCTGGTCTCTTACTAGGAAGAGCAGATCCATGCTGCACAATTAGTTATTATGATTTGGTGTTTAAATTTTAGCATGGAAAATACCTATGGAATTGTGCCCTAGTAGGCAGTCAAAATTAGACTACCAAGAAAATAATCATTATAACTAGCAATTTAACGGTATTCTGCGCTAAAATAGATCTTATTTTAACGATTCTATCAGTTCTTTTTCTGAATTCTAAGAGACACGGGATGATTATGATGACATTTCTTACAGGTCCCAACGAGACTCGAACTCGTGATCTCCTGCTTACTAGGCAGGCGCTTTGCCATCTAAGCCATAGGACCACAAAACGGCTTCATAGGACAACAATTTAAAAAGTGGTCATGACGTCACAAAAGCAGTTTTACAATTGATTACTTCTATTTTAAAGTTCCCAACTGTTCCAAACAATTTACAAAAAAATCAACGAGATTTTCAACGATACTACGAGTCCTGGTCTCTTACTAGGAAGAGCAGATTCATGCTGCACAATTAGTTATTATGATTTGGTGTTTAAATTTCAGCATGGAAAATACCTTTGGAATTGTGCCCGAATAGGCAATCAAAATTAGACTACCAAGAAAATAATCATTATAACTAGCAATTTAACGGTATTCTGCGCTATAATAGAACTTATTTTAACGATTCTATCAGTTCTTTTTCTGATTTCTAAGAGACACGGGATGATTATGATGACATTTCTTACAGGTCCCAACGAGACTCGAACTCGTGATCTCCTGCTTACTAGGCAGGCGCTTTGCCATCTAAGCCATAGGACCACAAAACGGCTTCATAGGACAACAATCTCAAAAGTGGTCATGACGTCACAACAGCAGTTTTACAATTAATTACCTTTATTTTAAAGTTCCCAACTGTTCCACAGCACAAAGAACAATTTACAAAAATATCAACGAGATTTTCAACGATACTACGAGTCCTGGTCTCTTACTAGGAAGAGCAGATCCATGCTGCACAATTAGTTATTATGATTTGGTGTTTAAATTTTAGCAAGGAAAATACCTATGGAATTGTGCCCTAGTAGGCAGTCAAAATTAGACTACCAAGAAAATAATCATTATAACTAGCAATTTAACGGTATTCTGCGCTATAATAGAACTTATTTTAACGATTCTATCAGTTCTTTTTCTGATTTCTAAGAGACACGGGATGATTATGATGACATTTCTGACATGTCCCAACGAGACTCGAACTCGTGATCTCCTGCTTACTAGGCAGGCGCTTTGCCATCTAAGCCATAGGACCACAAAACGGCTTCATAGGACAACAATCTCAAAAGTGGTCATGACGTCACAACAACAGTTTTACAATTGATTACCTTTATTTTAAAGTGCCCAACTGTTCCACAGCACAAAGAACAATTTACAAAAATATCAACGAGATTTTCAACGATACTACGAGTCCTGGTCTCTTACTAGGAAGAGCAGATCCATGCTGCACAATTAGTTATTATGATTTGGTGTTTAAATTTTAGCATGGAAAATACCTATGGAATTGTGCCCTAGTAGGCAGTCAAAATTAGACTACCAAGAAAATAATCATTATAACTAGCAATTTAACGGTATTCTGCGCTATACTAGAACTTATTTTAACGATTCCATCAGTTCTTTTTCTGATTTCTAAGAGACACGGGATGATTATGATGACATTTCTTACAGGTCCCTACGATACTCGAACTCGTGATCTCCTGCTTACTAGGCAGGCGCTTTGCCATCTAAGCCATAGGACCACAAAACGGCTTCATAGGACAACAAGTTAAAAAGTGGTCATGACGTCACAAAAGCAGTTTTACAATTGATTACTTCTATTTTAAAGTTCCCAACTGTTCCACAGCACAAAGAACAATTTACAAAAAAATCAACGAGATTTTCAACGATACTACGAGTCCTGGTCTCTTACTAGGAAGAGCAGATCCATGCTGCACAATTAGTTATTATGATTTGGTGTTTAAATTTCAGAATGGAAAATACCTTTGGAATTGTGCCCGAGTAGGCAGTCAAAATTAGACTACCAAGAAAATAATCATTATAACTAGCAATTTAACGGTATTCTGCGCTATACTAGAACTTATTTTAACGATTCCATCAGTTATTTTTCTGATTTCTAAGAGACACGGGATGATTATGATGACATTTCTTACAGGTCCCAACGAGACTCGAACTCGTGATCTCCTGCTTACTAGGCAGGCGCTTTGCCATCTAAGCCATAGGACCACAAAACGGTTTCATAGGACAACAATTTAAAAAGTGGTCATGACGTCACAAAAGCAGTTTTACAATTGATTACTTCTATTTTAAAGTTCCCAACTCTTCCAAACAATTTACAAAAAAATCAACGAGATTTTCAACGATACTACGAGTCCTGGTCTCTTACTAGGAAGAGCAGATCCATGCTGCACAATTAGTTATTATGATTTGGTGTTTAAATTTCAGCATGGAAAATACCTTTGGAATTGTGCCCGAGTAGGCAGTCAAAATTAGACTACCAAGAAAATAATCATTATAACTAGCAATTTAACGGTATTCTGCGCTAAAATAGATCTTATTTTAACGATTCTATCAGTTCTTTTTCTGAATTCTAAGAGACACAGGATGATTATGATGACATTTCTTACAGGTCCCAATGAGACTCGAACTCGTGATTTCCTGCTTACTAGGCAGGCGCTTGGCCATCTAAGCCATAAGACCACAAAACGGCTTCATAGGACAACAATTTAAAAAGTTGTCATGACGTCACAACAGCAGTTTTACAATTGATTACTTCTATTTTAAAGTTCCCAACTGTTCCAAACAATTTACAAAAAAATCAACGAGATTTTCAACGATACTACGAGTCCTGGTCTCTTACTAGGAAGAGCAGATCCATGCTGCACAATTAGTTATTATGATTTGGTGATTTAATTTTAGCATGGAAAATACCTATGGAATTGTGCCCTAGTAGGCAGTCAAAATTAGACTACCAAGAAAATAATCATTATAACTAGCAATTTAACGGTATTCTGCGCTATAATAGAACTTATTTTAACGATTCTATCAGTTCTTTTTCTGATTTCTAAGAGACACGGGATGATTATGATGACATTTCTTACAGGTCCCAACGAGACTCGAACGCGTGATCTCCTGCTTACTAGGCAGGCGCTTTGCCATCTAAGCCATAGGACCACAAAACAGCTTCATAGGACAACAATCTCAAAAGTGGTCATGACGTCACAACAGCAGTTTTACAATTGATTACCTTTATTTTAAAGTTCCCAACTGTTCCACAGCACAAAGAACAATTTACAAAAATATCAACGAGATTTTCAACGATACTACGAGTCCTGGTCTCTTACTAGGAAGAGCAGATCCATGCTGCACAATTAGTTATTATGATTTGGTGTTTAAATTTTAGCATGGAAAATACCTATGGAATTGTGCCCTAGTAGGCAGTCAAAATTAGACTACCAAGAAAATAATCATTATAACTAGCAATTTAAAGGTATTCTGCGCTATAATAGAACTTATTTTAACGATTCTATCAGTTCTTTTTCTGATTTCTAAGAGACACGGGATGATTATGATGACATTTCTTACAGGTCCCAACGAGAGTCGAACTCGTGATCTCCTGCTTACTAGGCAGGCGCTTTACCATCTAAGCCATAGGACCACAAAACGGCTTCATAGGACAACAATTTCAAAAATGGTCATGACGTCACAACAGCAGTTTTACAATTGATTACTTCTATTTTAAAGTTCCCAACTGTTCCACAGCACAAAGAACAATTTACAAAAAAATCAACGAGATTTTCAACGATACTACGAGTCCTGGTCTCTTACTAGGAAGAGCAGATCCATGCTGCACAATTAGTTATTATGATTTGGTGTTTAAATTTTAGCATGGAAAATACCTATGGAATTGTGCCCTAGTAGGCAGTCAAAATTAGACTACCAAGAAAATAATCATTATAACTAGCAATTTAACGGTATTCTGCGCTATACTAGAACTTATTTTAACGATTCCATCAGTTCTTTTTCTGATTTCTAAGAGACACGGGATGATTATGATGACATTTCTTACAGGTCCCAACGAGACTCGAACTCGTGATCACCTGCTTACTAGGCAGGAGCTTTGCCATCTAAGCCATAGGACCACAAAACGGCTTCATAGGACAACAATTTAAAAAGTGGTCATGACGTCACAAAAGCAGTTTTACAATTGATTACTTCTATTTTAAAGTTCCCAACTGTTCCAAACAATTTACAAAAAAATCAACGAGATTTTCAACGATACTACGAGTCCTGGTCTCTTACTAGGAAGAGCAGATCCATGCTGCACAATTAGTTATTATGATTTGGTGTTTAAATTTTAGCATGGAAAATACCTATGGAATTGTGCCCTAGTAGGCAGTCAAAATTAGACTACCAAGAAAATAATCATTATAACTAGCAATTTAACGGTATTCTGCGCTATAATAGAACTTATTTTAACGATTCTATCAGTTCTTTTTCTGATTTTTAAGAGACACGGGATGATTATGATGACATTTCTTACAGGTCCCAATGAGACAATTGCAGTTTTACAATGGATTACTTCTATTTTAAAGTTCCCAACTGTTCCACAGCACAAAGAACAATTTACAAAAATATCAACGAGATTTTCAACGATACTACGAGTCCTGGTCTCTTACTAAGAATAGCAGATCCTTGCTGCACAATTAGTTATTATGATTTGGTGTTTAAATTTTAGCATGGAAAATACCTATGGAATTGTGCCCGAGTAGGCAGTCAAAATTAGACTACCAAGAAAATAATCATTATAACTAGCAATTTAACGGTATTCTGCGCTATAATAGAACTTATTTTAACGATTCTACCAGTTAATTTTCTGATTTCTAAGAGACACGGGATGATTGTGATGACATTTCTTACAGGTCCCAACGAGACTCGAACTCGTGATCTCCTGCTTACTAGGCAGGCGCTTTGCCATCTAAGCCATAGGACCACAAAACGGCTTCATAAGACAACAATTTCAAAAGTGGTCATGACGTCACAATTGCAGTTTTACAATTGATTACTTCTATTTAAAAGTTCCCAACTGTTCCACAGCACAAAGAACAATTTACAAAAAAATCAACGAGATTTTCAACGATACTACGAGTCCTGGTCTCTTACTAGGAAGAGCAGATCCATGCTGCACAATTAGTTATTATGATTTGGTGTTTAAATTTCAGCATGGAAAATACCTTTGGAATTGTGCCCGAGTAGGCAGTCAAAATTAGACTACCAAGAAAATAATCATTATAACTAGCAATTTAACGGTATTCTGCGCTAAAATAGAACTTATTTTAACGATTCTATCAGTTCTTTTTCTGAATTCTAAGAGACACGGGATGATTATGATGACATTTCTTACAGGTCCCAATGAGACTCGAACTCGTGATTTCCTGCTTACTAGGCAGGCGCTTTGCCATCTAAGCCATAGGACCACAATACGGCTTCATAGGACAACAATTTAAAAAGTTGTCATGACGTCACAACAGCAGTTTTACAATTGATTACTTCTATTTTAAAGTTCCCAACTGTTCCAAACAATTTACAAAAAAATCAACGAGATTTTCAACGATACTACGAGTCCTGGTCTCTTACTAGGAAGAGCAGATCCATGCTGCACAATTAGTTATTATGATTTGGTGTTTAAATTTTAGCATGGAAAATACCTATGGAATTGTGCCCTAGTAGGCAGTCAAAATTAGGCTACCAAGAAAATAATCATTATAACTAGCAATTTAACGGTATTCTGCGCTATAATAGAACTTATTTTAACGATTCTATCAGTTCTTTTTCTGATTTCTAAGAGACACGGGATGATTATGATGACATTTCTTACAGGTCCCAACGAGACTCGAACTCGTGATCTCCTGCTTACTAGGAAGGCGCTTTGCCATCTAAGCCATAGGACCACAAAACAGCTTCATAGGACAACAATCTCAAAAGAGGTCATGACGTCACAACAGCAGTTTTACAATTGATTACCTTTATTTTAAAGTTCCCAACTGTTCCACAGCACAAAGAACAATTTACAAAAATATCAACGAGATTTTCAACGATACTACGAGTCCTGGTCTCTTACTAGGAAGAGCAGATCCATGCTGCACAATTAGTTATTATGATTTGGTGTTTAAATTTTAGCATGGAAAATACCTATGGAATTGTGCCCTAGTAGGCAGTCAAAATTAGACTACCAAGAAAATAATCATTATAACTAGCAATTTAACGGTATTCTGCGCTATAATAGAACTTATTTTAACGATTCTATCAGTTCTTTTTCTGATTTCTAAGAGACACGGGATGATTATGATGACATTTCTTACAGGTCCCAACGAGAGTCGAACTCGTGATCTCCTGCTTACTAGGCAGGCGCTTTGCCATCTAAGCCATAGGACCACAAAACAGCTTCATAGGACAACAATTTCAAAAATGGTCATGACGTCACAACAGCAGTTTTACAATTGATTACTTCTATTTTAAAGTTCCCAACTGTTCCACAGCACAAAGAACAATTTACAAAAAAATCAACGAGATTTTCAACGATACTACGAGTCCTGGTCTCTTACTAGGAAGAGCAGATCCATGCTGCACAATTAGTTATTATGATTTGGTGTTTAAATTTTAGCATGGAAAATACCTATGGAATTGTGCCCTAGTAGGCAGTCAAAATTAGACTACCAAGAAAATAATCATTATAACTAGCAATTTAACGGTATTCTGCGCTATAATAGAACTTATTTTAACGATTCGATCAGTTCTTTTTCTGATTTTTAAGAGACACGGGATGATTATGATGACATTTCTTACAGGTCCAAATGAGACAATTGCAGTTTTACAATTGATTACTTCTATTTTAAAGTTCCCAACTGTTCCACAGCACAAAAACAATTTACAACAAAATCAACGAGATTTTCAACGATACTACGAGTCCTGGTCTCTTACTAGGAAGAGCAGATCCATGCTGCACAATTAGTTATTATGATTTGGTGTTTAAATTTTAGCATGGAAAATACCTATGGAATTGTGCCCTAGTAGGCAGTCAAAATTAGACTACCAAGAAAATAATTATTATAACTAGCAATTTAACGGTATTCTGCGCTATAATAGAACTTATTTTAACGATTCGATCAGTTCTTTTTCTGATTTTTAAGAGACACGGGATGATTATGATGACATTTCTTACAGGTCCAAATGAGACAATTGCAGTTTTACAATTGATTACTTCTATTTTAAAGTTCCCAACTGTTCCACAGCACAAAAACAATTTACAACAAAATCAACGAGATTTTCAACGATACTACGAGTCCTGGTCTCTTACTAGGAAGAGCAGATCCATGCTGCACAATTAGTTATTATGATTTGGTGTTTAAATTTCAGCATGGAAAATACCTTTGGAATTGTGCCCGAGTAGGCAGTCAAAATAAGACTACCAAGAAAATAATCATTATAACTAGCAATTTAACGGTATTCTGCGCTAAAATAGATCTTATTTTAACGATTCTATCAGTTCTTTTTCTGAATTCTAAGAGACACGGGATGATTATGATGACATTTCTTACAGGTCCTAATGAGACTCGAACTCGTGATTTCCTGCTTACTAGGCAGGCGCTTTGCCATCTAAGCCATAGGACCACAAAACGGCTTTATAGGACAACAATTTAAAAAGTTGTCATGACGTCACAACAGCAGTTTTACAATTGATTACTTCTATTTTAAAGTTCCCAACTGTTCCAAACAATTTACAAAAAAATCAACGAGATTTTCAACGATACTACGAGTCCTGGTCTCTTACTAGGAAGAGCAGATCCATGCTGCACAATTAGTTATTATGATTTGGTGTTTTAATTTTAGCATGGAAAATACCTATGGAATTGTGCCCTAGTAGGCAGTCAAAATTAGACTACCAAGAAAATAATCATTATAACTAGCAATTTAACGGTATTCTGCGCTATAATAGAACTTATTTTAACGATTCTATCAGTTCTTTTTCTGATTTCTAAGAGACACGGGATGATTATGATGACATTTCTTACAGGTCCCAACGAGACTCGAACTCGTGATCTCCTGCTTACTAGGCAGGCGCTTTGCCATCTAAGCCATAGGACCACAAAACAGCTTCATAGGACAACAATCTCAAAAGTGGTCATGACGTCACAACAGCAGTTTTACAATTGATTACCTTTATTTTAAAGTTCCCAACTGTTCCACAGCACAAAGAACAATTTACAAAAATATCAACGAGATTTTCAACGATACTACGAGTCCTGGTCTCTTACTAGGAAGAGCAGATCCATGCTGCACAATTAGTTATTATGATTTGGTGTTTAAATTTTAGCATGGAAAATACCTATGGAATTGTGCCCTAGTAGGCAGTCAAAATTAGACTACCAAGAAAATAATCATTATAACTAGCAATTTAACGGTATTCTGCGCTATAATAGAACTTATTTTAACGATTCTATCAGTTCTTTTTCTGATTTCTAAGAGACACGGGATGATTATAATGACATTTCTTACAGGTCCCAACGAGAGTCGAACTCGTGATCTCCTGCTTACTAGGCAGGCGCTTTGCCATCTAAGCCATAGGACCACAAAACGGCTTCATAGGACAACAATTTCAAAAATGGTCATGACGTCACAACAGCAGTTTTACAATTGATTACTTCTATTTTAAAGTTCCCAACTGTTCCACAGCACAAAGAACAATTTACAAAAAAATCAACGAGATTTTCAACGATACTACGAGTCCTGGTCTCTTACTAGGAAGAGCAGATCCATGCTGCACAATTAGTTATTATGATTTGGTGTTTAAATTTTAGCATGGAAAATACCTATGGAATGGTGCCCTAGTAGGCAGTCAAAATTAGACTACCAAGAAAATAATCATTATAACTAGCAATTTAACGGTATTCTGCGCTATACTAGAACTTATTTTAACGATTCCATCAGTTCTTTTTCTGATTTCTAAGAGACACGGGATGATTATAATGACATTTCTTACAGGTCCCAACGAGACTCGAACTCGTGATCACCTGCTTACTAGGCAGGAGCTTTGCCATCTAAGCCATAAGACCACAAAACGGCTTCATAGGACAACAATTTAAAAAGTGGTCATGACGTCACAAAAGCAGTTTTACAATTGATTACCTTTATTTTAAAGTTCCCAACTGTTCCACAGCACAAAGAACAATTTACAAAAATATCAACGAGATTTTCAACGATACTACGAGTCCTGGTCTCTTACTAGGAAGAGCAGATCCATGCTGCACAATTAGTTATTATGATTTGGTGTTTAAATTTTAGCATGGAAAATACCTATGGAATTGTGCCCTAGTAGGCAGTCAAAATTAGACTACCAAGAAAATAATCATTATAACTAGCAATTTAACGGTATTCTGCGCTATAATAGAACTTATTTTAACGATTCTATCAGTTCTTTTTCTGATTTCTAAGAGACACGGGATGATTATGATGACATTTCTTACAGGTCCCAACGAGAGTCGAACTCGTGATCTCCTGCTTACTAGGCAGGCGCTTTGCCATCTAAGCCATAGGACCACAAAACGGCTTCATAGGACAACAATTTCAAAAATGGTCATGACGTCACAACAGCAGTTTTACAATTGATTACTTCTATTTTAAAGTTCCCAACTGTTCCACAGCACAAAGAACAATTTACAAAAAAATCAACGAGATTTTCAACGATACTACGAGTCCTGGTCTCTTACTAGGAAGAGCAGATCCATGCTGCACAATTAGTTATTATGATTTGGTATTTAAATTTTAGCATGGAAAATACCTATGGAATTGTGCCCTAGTAGGCAGTCAAAATTAGACTACCAAGAAAATAATCATTATAACTAGCAATTTAACGGTATTCTGCGCTATACTAGAACTTATTTTAACGATTCCATCAGTTCTTTTTCTGATTTCTAAGAGACACGGGATGATTATGATGACATTTCTTACAGGTCCCAACGAGACTCGAACTCGTGATCACCTGCTTACTAGGCAGGAGCTTTGCCATCTAAGCCATAGGACCACAAAACGGCTTCATAGGACAACAATTTAAAAAGTGGTCATGACGTCACAAAAGCAGTTTTACAATTGATTACTTCTATTTTAAAGTTCCCAACTGTTCCAAACAATTTACAAAAAAATCAACGAGATTTTCAACGATACTACGAGTCCTGGTCTCTTACTAGGAAGAGCAGATCCATGCTGCACAATTAGTTATTATGATTTGGTGTTTAAATTTTAGCATGGAAAATACCTATGGAATTGTGCCCTAGTAGGCAGTCAAAATTAGACTACCAAGAAAATAATCATTATAACTAGCAATTTAACGGTATTCTGCGCTATAATAGAACTTATTTTAACGATTCGATCAGTTCTTTTTCTGATTTTTAAGAGACACGGGATGATTATGATGACATTTCTTACAGGTCCCAATGAGACAATTGCAGTTTTACAATTGATTACTTCTATTTTAAAGTTCCCAACTGTTCCACAGCACAAAAACAATTTACAAAAAAATCAACGAGATTTTCAACGATACTACGAGTCCTGGTCTCTTACTAGGAAGAGCAGATCCATGCTGCACAATTAGTTATTATGATTTGGTGTTTAAATTTCAGCATGGAAAATACCTTTGGAATTGTGCCCGAGTAGGCAGTCAAAATAAGACTACCAAGAAAATAATCATTATAACTAGCAATTTAACGGTATTCTGCGCTAAAATAGATCTTATTTTAACGATTCTATCAGTTCTTTTTCTGAATTCTAAGAGACACGGGATGATTATGATGACATTTTTTACAGGTCCTAATGAGACTCGAACTCGTGATTTCCTGCTTACTAGGCAGGCGCTTTGCCATCTAAGCCATAGGACCACAAAACGGCTTCATAGGAAAACAATTTAAAAAGTTGTCATGACGTCACAACAGCAGTTTTACAATTGATTACTTCTATTTTAAAGTTCCCAACTGTTCCAAACAATTTACAAAAAAATCAACGAGATTTTCAACGATACTACGAGTCCTGGTCTCTTACTAGGAAGAGCAGATCCATGCTGCACAATTAGTTATTATGATTTGGTGTTTTAATTTTAGCATGGAAAATACCTATGGAATTGTGCCCTAGTAGGCAGTCAAAATTAGACTACCAAGAAAATAATCATTATAACTAGCAATTTAACGGTATTCTGCGCTATAATAGAACTTATTTTAACGATTCGATCAGTTCTTTTTCTGATTTTTAAGAGACACGGGATGATTATGATGACATTTCTTACAGGTCCCAATGAGACAATTGCAGTTTTACAATTGATTACTTCTATTTTAAAGTTCCCAACTGTTCCACAGCACAAAAACAATTTACAAAAAAATCAACGAGATTTTCAACGATACTACGAGTCCTGGTCTCTTACTAGGAAGAGCAGATCCATGCTGCACAATTAGTTATTATGATTTGGTGTTTAAATTTCAGCATGGAAAATACCTTTGGAATTGTGCCCGAGTAGGCAGTCAAAATTAGACTACCAAGAAAATAATCATTATAACTAGCAATTTAACGGTATTCTGCGCTAAAATAGATCTTATTTTAACGATTCTATCAGTTCTTTTTCTGAATTCTAAGAGACACGGGATGATTATGATGACATTTCTTACAGGTCCCAATGAGACTCGAACTCGTGATTTTCTGCTTACTAGGCAGGCGCTTTGCCATCTAAGCCATAGGACCACAAAACGGCTTCATAGGACAACAATTTAAAAAGTTGTCATGACGTCACAACAGCAGTTTTACAATTGATTACTTCTATTTTAAAGTTCCCAACTGTTCCAAACAATTTACAAAAAAATCAACGAGATTTTCAACGATACTACGAGTCCTGGTCTCTTACTAGGAAGAGCAGATCCATGCTGCACAATTAGTTATTATGATTTGGTGTTTTAATTTTAGCATCGAAAATACCTATGGAATTGTGCCCTAGTAGGCAGTCAAAATTAGACTACCAAGAAAATAATCATTATAACTAGCAATTTAACGGTATTCTGCGCTATAATAGAACTTATTTTAACGATTCTATCAGTTCTTTTTCTTATTTCTAAGAGACACGGGATGATTATGATGACATTTCTTACAGGTCCCAACGAGACTCGAACTCGTGATCTCTTGCTTACTAGGCAGGCGCTTTGCCATCTAAGCCATAGGACAACAATCTCAAAAGTGGTCATGACGTCACAACAGCAGTTTTACAATTGATTACCTTTATTTTAAAGTTCCCAACTGTTCCACAGCACAAAGAACAATTTACAAAAATATCAACGAGATTTTCAACGATACTACGAGTCCTGGTCTCTTACTAGGAAGAGCAGATCCATGCTGCACAATTAGTTATTATGATTTGGTGTTTAAATTTTAGCATGGAAAATACCTATGGAATTGTGCCCTAGTAGGCAGTCAAAATTAGACTACCAAGAAAATAATCATTATAACTAGCAATTTAACGGTATTCTGCGCTATAATAGAACTTATTTTAACGATTCTATCAGTTCTTTTTCTGATTTCTAAGAGACACGGGATGATTATGATGACATTTCTTACAGGTCCCAATGAGATTCGAACTCGTGATCTCCTGCTTACTAGGCAGGCGCTTTGCCATCTAAGCCATAGGACCACAAAACTGTTGAGATTCTCAACAAACACGACCTTCACCAAATGACCGCCAGATGGCTCTAGTTGAACCCATTCTATGCTAAGAAGTGGAGACAGGTCCCCGGCCTTCTGGTTGTAGCTTTTGTCTCTTCTCTCTATCTTTTGTTTCGTCTTCTCTCACCACGCTTCTGTGAACTCGACACGAAGCGTTGATTGCTCTCTCTGTCTACAGAATTATCTGATCGTTTTTCTTTTGATTAAGTGTGCTTCATTCGATCTTCAACACTGGTAATTATCGTAAACTATTATCGTATAATCTGTTCATGGCACATCATATATATATGTACGCATTGCTGCATTGTGGAAACGTTATCGTTTCACAACTCTGTCTTTCCTGATCATCACGTGTGGACGTTATCGTCACACGTTTATCGTAATCCTATGTACGTGTGTAAATGTGCCATGAACAGTTTATTATGTTTCTCCTGGTCTAACCAGAAGCTCCATTATGGAATGATTCATTGCTTTACCCTGTGTTGAAATAATACAGAAGCCTCGTTAACAGTGACAAATCCTTGTACAATTTCAACAGGTTATGGGTCCAGTACCTTCGACCAGTTAAAATTTCAAGATGAACAACACCACACGAGATGTCGGCCATATTGTTAAATTCAACGACCAGAATTTTCCACTATGGAAATTTGGATTTTGGATCCTTCTTGAACAGCACGATCTGGTCAAGATTGTGAATGGGGAACAAGCCCTTCCTGCTGAGGTATTTGAAATAGTTTCATTATAACTATGTGAACCCACAGATGATATTCATAATACCAGTTTTCGTATCACAGGCATTGAACGCTGAGAGAGTTGTCACGAATCATGCTGCCATTGCAGCCTGGCATGTAAAAGACGTTCTCGCACGTGGTTATTTGATCTCCACGATTGAAAGCCAGCAGCAGAGATCATTAATCAACTGCACTACAGCCAATCAAATGTGGGTGCGTCTGTCAGCCCAATATCTCAGAAATGCTGTGGAAAATCGTCATGTACTCCAAGCAAGATTCTTCGAGTACAGATACAAGCCTGACCATGACATCATGTCTCACGTTACAGAAGTTGAGACGATGGCCACCGAACTCGCAGATGTGGGAGCTCCCGTTGACAGTATCTCAATTATGACAAAAATCATCTGTACGCTACCTCCCAGCTACAGAAGCTTTATTACGGCGTGGGATAGCGTCCCATTTGGTGAAAGAACAATGGCCCTCCTAACTTCTCGCCTTCTCAAAGAAGAGGCCATGGCAAAACGCTGGAGCACAGGACAGCCAGATAGTCAAGACGCTGCTTATTTTGCCCATCACTACCCAACGTACGGCAACACTCCCAACGACAAGCCGTCATCTGCAGCACGAGGCCGTGATAGGGGAGAAAGACGAGGCAGCCATCCGAAAAACAGACGTCCATATCGATACTGCAACTACCACCGATGCAAAATACCTGGACATACGATTGAGGTATGCAGGAGGAGACTTAGAGATGAAGAAAACGCCGCGAAGGAAAAGAGTTTGATTGCTAAATCAGACCTTGCAGCCAAAGAGAAGGAACAATTGGAAGATGCCTATCTCTCATCCACGTGTTTTGCAAGCCGCAGTATCCATGATTGGTTCGCAGATTCAGGATGTACTCAACATATGACGGAGCAAAGACATATCTTCTCAACCTTTACTCCTGTTCTCTCGAATACCTGGACGGTAAAAGGGATTGGTACCTCCCTCCTGGTGGTACGCGGGTATGGAAACATTGAATTTGTCGTAAGACTCAACGGCTCCCAACAGAAGATCACGCTGGAGAAAGTACTCTACGTTCCAGGTTTAGGAACCAATCTACTCTCTATTGCTGCTGTAACTGATGTTGGGCTTTCCGTACATTTCGTCGAAACCCAGGTAACTCTCACAAGAAATCAAACTATTGTCATGGTAGGCGAACGAGTCGGTAGCAGTCTTTATCACCTTGACATTCACCCCAACACCTCGATCAATTCTTCATCCGAAGATTTTGCCTGTTTTGCTACACCAAAACCAGCATCAATTTCCGTCTGGCACGAACGACTCGCACACATCAGCTACAAGAGAATCCTGAAGATGGCATCAAGCCAACTGGTAGAAGGCCTCAAGCTCCAATCTGGTGTTGACATCCCCACTCATCCATGCGCAGGATGCGCATCAGGAAAGATGCAACGATCTCCTTTCCCATCCGGAAGAACCAGAGCAGACGAAGTCGGACAACTCATCCATGCAGACGTCTGCGGCCCTATGCACGTGCAGACCCCAGGAGGAGCCAAATTCTTTGTGCTTTTCACAGATGACTACAGCGGATGGCGAGCCGTGTACTTCCTAAAACAAAAATCGGATGTGGCCGAATATTTCAAAGAGTACGTCAACACGCTGCGGAGCGAGACTGGACATCTCGTCCGCACACTAAGAGCTGACAATGGCGGAGAATTTACGAGCAACTCTCTGAAATCATGGCTGTCAAAGAAAGGCATCCGGCTTGAGACTTCTGCGCCACACTCACCTGAACAAAATGGCGTCTCCGAAAGAGCCAATCGCACCATAGTCGAGGGTGGACGCTGTCTGCTATACGCCAAACATTTACCATTGGAGCTCTGGGCAGAAGCCATCGCGTGTACTGTGTACACACTCAATCGCGTCAGCAGCAGCACGTCAGAAGTCACTCCCTATCAATCCTGGCATGGAACTAAACCTGACGTCTCACACCTCCGGACTTTTGGATCTATCGCCTTCATCCATGTGCCCAAAGCCGAGAGACGGAAACTAGACTCCAAGAGTCTCAAATGTTTTTTTGTCGGCTACTCTCTCTCGCAAAAGGCATATCGATTCTGGGATGTAATTGAACGGGAAGATTTTCTCGAAATTCTACCAAAGTTTTCCAATCCGATTCAAGCACCACAACCAACCGACCAAGCCAGTCTGATCAACCTGACGCCTCCAGTTGCAGGGGAGATTCTTGAGACCCAACAGGAGCCATCACGTGCGCCAAATGTAGCTTCCCCAGGAATCATTGACACGTCAGAAGATACGAGCAACCCAACTACTCCACCCGAAAATAATGACTCGGCCTCATCACCACCACGGACACGTTTCTCGCCGTATCCCCTACGCAATCGCCAACCCAGGCAACAGTGGCAATCTCTTCTATCGTTCGATTCACAAGAAGATGAGATCTACGAGCCAACCAGCTACGCAGATGCAATGAAGTCACCAGATGCCGAGCTTTGGAAAGCCGCTATCCAGGATGAAATGAAATCTCTGATGACCAACAAAACGTGGTCCCTCTCAGAGCTACCACCTGGAAGAAAATGCACCTTGTCACGCTGGGTTCTTAAGGTAAAACCTGCCACTCCTGGTTCCCCTGCTAGATACAAAGCAAGGTTAGTCGCAAAAGGTTTTTCTCAACGGCCAGGCATCGACTTTGAAGAGACTTTTTCGCCAGTCATCAAACATGACACACTCCGAGTGGTTTTATCCTTTGTCGCCGCTTACGATATGGAGATGTCTCAACTAGACGTGAAAACTGCGTTTTTGTATGGCGAGCTCGATGAGGAAATTTATCTGCAACAACCAGAGGGATATGTCGTCGCCGGAAAAGAAAAATATGTTTGCCGCCTTCACAAGTGCATCTATGGTCTGAAGCAGGCCTCGCGCGTATGGAACCGGCACTTTGACCATTTTCTCAAAAAGTTTGGTCTTCGTCCAAGCTCTGCCGATCCATGTCTGTACATTCGCCAAAACCAAGGTGAGCTTGTCATCGTCATTATCTGGGTGGATGACTGCTTGATATGTAGCAACAACGGAAGCTCCATCCTTGACATTGTTAAACATCTGAACGAGCATTTTGATATGAGATGCACAGTCGCTAATCACTTTGTCGGACTATCCATCCATCGCGATCGTCAAACAAAAACGCTGTTTCTCTCACAACCAATCTACATAAAGAAAATTCTCCAGCGCTTCAACATGGCTAACTGTCGTCCAAGAAACCTTCCAGCGGAGCCAGGTCACCATCTGCATAGGAGTGCAGAAAAAGGGAGACAAGAAGAGACGATGCCCTATAGGGAGGCTGTTGGCTCTCTCATGTATCTAATGGTGGCAACCAGGCCCGACATTTCTTTTTCTGTAGGGCAAGTTTCACAATTCTGTGAGGATCCAGAGCCGAGTCACTGGGAAGCAGTAAAGCGAATTTTGTCCTATTGTAACGTGCTAACGTGTATTGTACTGACTACTGCACTAGAGCGAGAGCGATACAAGTGTAGCTACATGGTTATATAGGTGTTGGGCGTCGGCGGATGCTGACGCCACACTACCGGTTGGCCTACATACCAACGGGCTCGTATAGCGGGGGCAATGGCCAACGCGTGATCAATGATCAACGCGACATCCCCCCTTCTAGACGCAGACGTCCCGACTGCCACTACACGTCTTGTCAAGAAAAAAAATACTACATAGCAAGGCAAGCATACAAAAACAAACAAGAATAATAAGCAAAACGAATAGCAAGAGAGAGAACAAAAAAATAAAACGAAATAACAAAAAAGTCGATGAAAAGTAGGCCGTAAGGCCTACACGCCGACTCTCCCGGGCCGATCTCCAACAGCTGACTCCAGGTTGCTCAGCGCCGACATGCAAGTCCGTTCATGGGCTGTCATACGGCCGTCTAAGTTCGTCAGACGCTCCAACGTATTTCCCCGCTGGCCTCTCCTGTCTTCCGCTTCAGCCCGTAGGATATCCTCCAAGGCCAGCAAACGAATGCGTAGTTCAGTCATCTCTGCAGTGCTCCCACCGCCACGGCGCCATAGAATCCATATTGCCACGCCACACGCAGCAAACGCCAACAGCATTCCACCCCACAGCTCGTATGGATATAGCCGCAGGCCTTGCGCTCCGTCTCGCCTTTCCTTGTCGCCTTCTTCAAGAGCCCGAACAGTCTTACCAAAATCATTAGCACCAGTTTTGCCGCTGGCTATTCGCTTCAAGGACGTCTCCAATGACGTCTGGAGCGATGAGTTGACCGAACGCCCGTCCGCGTCTGTGCTTACGTCACCCGGGTCCTGCGCCACAGCCCAGTTCACCCCTCGCAGCCGAGGCATAAAGATGCTGGCGTTCCGAGTAGACACTGTAGAAAATTTTTGGCTGGATTGTAAAATCCATTCGTCTGTCTGGATCGAGCATCCACGAGGAATTTCCACAATTCCGACAGAAGGCAGTTCCGCTTTCGGATGATTCCGCATGTCCACTTGCTGAGGGCAAGCCATCACGAGTGATTGTGGTTGACTCATAGACACTGCCCACTGGCGTTGTCCCAAGTAAATGGCCTCCGGGCCTCTCCATTCAACTACAATTTGGTCACATTCAATTTTTTTCTTTCCAGAATCTTGTAAGAATAGCGCCATTGCGCAGGTCTTCTTAAAGTTCTTGCGGTAGATGGCTTTACTAGGTGGAAAAACAGAGCCCGAACGACCTTGACAGACCCGAACTTCGGACTCCGTTAACTCCATAAAAGTCTGACGGTCCATTCCAACGGCTAGAAATGCGGGTATTGGCGCGTAGCGTAACCCAATATTCCCGGCCGTGCTGAATACAGGCAAGACAAAAATTTCATACAACTCAAAAGATTGTGTAACTTCAATAATAGGCAGGTGGATGAATAGTCGCAGTCCGTTTTTTGTTGCGGCCGAAACGACTTGCGCCTCCTGGTATGCCCTCCACAGATCACCAGTCTGTAAGGCTGGCGTAAGGTCCCACCCGGTCGTCAGTCTCGACCGAATGTCCTTGAGCACTATCCGCAGCTGACTAGGTGGAAATAATTCAGGGGGTAGCTTACCAGTTGCCAGTAGTGCTAGACCGACGCTTACGTCCTCCAACGTCATCCTCACCCAGTCCATAGTCTGTTGGGCAGTCCGAAATGCGTCGTCTATTCTCGCCTCCAAGAGCATCTGTCGTTCCAGGGAGGACACAGTTTCAACGATGTTCACCTTCCACCAGTTGAATTCTTTCTCCAGGGACATGTGGGCTTTGTTCAATTGTTGCATGACGAGGACGTGTTCACCTAGCTCCCGCCAGGTCTCGTTCACGAGAGTTGCTTGTTGCGCCACGGCGTGGATGATTCCTGTCGTCTCCCGTCCCAGGGCCTGTAACTGTCCGTTCAGTCCTTCCAAATCGCGTCCGGTGGCCACTCCAAATAGCCACTGTAGCACCGTACCTCCAGCATCAACCAGGCCTCGTTTGCTTCGTTTTTCCGGCCCAACCAGTGCCTCTCGTAGCGTCTGATAGCGTCCGTTCACTACTTTCAGAAGTTCCAGTCCTTCCATTGCTCGGTCTTTCACCCTGGTGCGTAGATGCTCGCTTTTTACGTCCGTTACACCCTTGCCCTCGTTCGCCATTACCGAAAACCAGTGACGCAGTGCGGTGATCGCGGTTTCGATGGACCCGAGAGAGACATCTGTCACCACCACCCACTCCGAGTCACTGAAAAAAATGTCCCCTTGAAACTTAAAGACCACTCCGTCCTTCAAAAACGACCCGCGTTGCAGTCCTTGGCTCGGTTGTACCCCCATGAGAGGCCCGAGTAGGCCCAGCAGCAGAAGAAGAGCCCCAACTGCTGATGCTTCGCCCGAAGGTCCGAACCGGTCCGGGGCCCTCCGCGTTCGCGTAGATCGCCGCAGTGTGGCTCCCTCCGTCTCCGGGTGACTATTTGTCCCAGCCTCCTCCTGTTGTCCTTGGTCAGCCGAGGTCTCCACTGCGCGTCCTTTGGGTCGCCCAGTCTCCACTTGTGTAGCCGCTCCGACGCCCCCGCTGCTTTTCTCAAGGGGCCTGGGCACAGTCCTTCCCGTCACTCCTGTCACCTCGTTATTCTGTCCATTTTCAGTCACCGTCCATTCTCCGTTCCTCACAAATCTCTTGATCCTTACGACGTGTGCCAGCTCCTTCTGCTTACTCCTTGGCTTCTTCACTTCGTAGTTGAGCGCCGATGCGCGACGAACCACTACATAGGGCCCTAACCAACGATGCAGCAGTTTTTCAGACCGCCCAACCTTTCGAAAAGGTTTGTACACGAGTACCTCTTCTCCGGGAATGAATTCTAGAGCCTCCCTGTGCTTTGCGTCGTAGAGCTCCTTTTGGCGTTCTTGTACCTGCTCCAAACGCGTTCTTACCTCCTCTCTCGCCGTCTCCAAATTTCGGGCCACTGTAAGTGGGTCATTAGATCCGATTGACGGTCTTGCCCCTATAGCCACATCCACTGGCAACCTCGCCTCTCGCCCATAGGTGAGATAAAACGGAGTCCTTCCCGTCGACTCCTGCCTGCTGGAGTTGTAGGCGAACGTAACGTACGGTAGAATCTCGTCCCAGTTGGTGTGGGTGCTGTTGATGTACATCGACAGCATATCTGCCAGCGTATGGTTTAGCCGCTCCACTAGCCCATTAGCCTGCGGGTGATACGGCGTCGTGGTCCTGTGGTCAACCTCCATGAGTCGCATTATCTCTCTGGTGAAATCCGCAATAAAGCACTTGCCACAGTCTGTCACTACACTCTCCGGTGCGCCGTGGCGCAGTACGATGTCCTCGACGAAAAATTCAGCCGCTTCACGCGCCGTTGCTGTTCGCATAGCCCGGGTTTCCGCCCATTTCGTCAGATAGTCCACTGCGACGATAATGTTCACATTGCCGCCCATAGTTACAGGAAACGGACCCAACACATCAATGCCCACTTTCTGAAATGGTCGTTCCACCCGAATGACTTCCATTAATCCTTGTGGCTCTTTAGGGGGGCACTTCCTGGTTTGGCAAAGTGTACATGCCCTCACATAGTTCATCACATGATGCACCATCCGTGGCCAGTAGTATCTCTCTGTAATCCGGTTTATGGTCCGTGTCATCCCGAGGTGTGCTGCCCACTTGTCCCCGTGGCACGAATCCAATATCTCCTTCCGCTGCTCTGGTGGGACACAAAGTCGCAGGCGCATACCTTGTTTACCCAACGTGCGTACATGCAGCAACCCGTTAGATACAACAAAGTTCTTGTGCGCTCGACCCTCTCGCTTCCCCAACTGCAGGAATATTTTTCGCCACTTCGGCACGGCTTCCTGACGTTCCCTTGTCCGGTGACGCTCTGTTTCCAGGGCTGCAGAAAAGACCGGCAACAAATCGTCCTCGTCGTCGTCCTCTCCTTTGGTGGTTACCGGGTACCGAGACAGCGCATCCGCGTCCTCATGCAGCCGACCACTCTTGTAAACAATCTGAGGCTGGTACACCTGCACGGAAAGCGCCCATCGTGCCAAGCGGCCCGCTAGGTCTTTCTTGGTGATCAACCAACAAAGAGCGTGGTGGTCGGTTACCACCTTTACCTCTGCTCCCCAGATGTAGCTGTGGAACTTTTTTACAGCCCACACAAGCGCCAGACACTCCTTCTCAGTAATGGAATAGTTACGTTCAGCCTTTGTCAGCAGCCGGCTCGCGAAAGCGATTGGTCTCTCCCCTTCCGCAGTTTTCTGGACCAATGCTGCCCCAATCCCGTAGTCGCAAGCGTCGGGGTGGATCTCAAACGGTTTTGAATTGTCGGGGTGGGCCAGCCGAATGGCCTCCTCTAGTGCCTTCTTTAAAGCCTGAAAGCTCTTTTCGGCGTCTTCTTCCCATTGCATAGGTCCTTTTGCCCCAACCAGGTCATGGAGTGGCTTGGCCGTCATCGCGAACCCTCTGACATATCTCCTGTAGTAAGATAAAAATCCAAGGAATGCTCGCAGAGCTTTAATTTGTTTTGCGTGGCTCGTCTCCAGTGTCGGCCGCGGGAAATCACGAACCGCCTGTATTTTCTCGGGGTCCGGTGAGACACCGTGTTTGTCAACGATGTGTCCCAGCGCCTTCAGCGAGGGTCGGGCAAATTCACATTTCTCCAATTTTACCATTAAATTTGCGCCTCGCAACCGGTCCAATACCAATCGCAACCCGTGAACGTGTTCCTCGAATGTCCGCGAGTATACAATTATGTCGTCCAAGTAGACCAGGCAGGTAGTCCATTTAAGACCACTCAGCACCACATCCATCATCCTCTGGAATGTTCCGGGAGCTGAACATAACCCCATGGCCATAACTTTAAATTGGTACAGGCCGTCCGCTGTCACAAACGCTGTTTTGGGACGATCCGCTTCCTTAATGGGGACCTGCCAGTACCCGGACTGTAAATCCATGATCGAGAAGAATGCCGCCCCTTCCAGGCGAGCCAACGTCTCCTCAATGCGGGGTAATGGGTACACGTCACTGATGGTCACCGCGTTCAGGCGTCTGTAATCCACGCAGAACCTCCAGGTCCCGTCCTTTTTTAGCACGAGTAGCACACCCGCTCCCCACGGGCTGTTCGACGGTTCAATCACCCCGGCCTCTTCCATCTCCCTACACTGTTCTTCAATTATTACTCGCTCTCTCCATGCCCTGGCGTTCGGCGCTTGTCGAATGGGTTTGGCGTCCCCTGTCTCGATTGTGTGTTCTGCTGCCGTGCACTTTCCTAATTTGTCACCCTTTCGCGCAAAACGGTCGTCGTACTCCAAGAGAGCTTGCAAAATTTTCTTCCGCTGACTCGGACTCAGTCCTTCAAAGATCTTTTTGTCGAAGTCCTGCCCTCTGGCACTGCTATCTTCTTCTTCTGCCATTACTCCTGCGATCATTGCTTCCGGTGAGTCCTCATCCGCTATCTTGTCTATTTCGTGGATCTCCCCTAGCACCACTCCGGCCTCCAACCACTGTTGTTGTTCTGATAGATTGGTGATTGCTATTTGCTTCAGTACCCCTACGGTGCTCAACAACGCCTTCCCAGTCGAGAGGCGTTTCGAGGCCAGCAGTTTCTCCGACGGCTCGACCAGCACGCAGTCCCCATATTTCGTCAGCTCCAGGGGTCTGATCGCTACTACCTTTAGGGATCTGGCCGGTACCCAGCAACCGGTCTGTATCCTTAGTTTTGGGACACTCTCTGGTCTCTCTTCCACTATCGCCCCGATGGGCATTTCGCCGATGAATATTTCAGGTAGTGCGCCAATCTTCAGTCTTGTTCCAAGTTTTTCCAATAGATCTTTCCCTAACAGAAGGTCTATATCCCCGTCCAACACAAGTGCCTCTCCCTCCACTCTGGTCTCTCCGTCCGAAATCACCAATTGAGCGGCTCCTCCTGGAATGATTTCCTTCCCGTCCACTGAAACTAAGCGATTCGCACTCCATGGTCTCACTGTTAGCTTAAGTTCTCCCACTAGCTTGGGGGAACACACGGATACCGCTGCACCCGTGTCGATCACGGCCGGGATGCGTCTTCCTCCACACAAGACATCTTGGACCACCAAACGTTTAAAGTCAATCTTCAGTACTGGCCATACCTTCTCCTCGGTGTTCCTGTCCGCCGTCCCGACTAGACCAATCAGTTGTTGCCCAGCACCGTTCTGTCTCTGCTGGGGTGGAGGTCCGTATTGTTGCTGTTGTTGTTGTTGTCCTCCCGGGCAGAACCGTTGAATGTGCCCGGCTCCGCCGCAGCCATAGCACACGATCTGGCCATCCGGGGTCCGCCCGAAGTCCATCTGCTGCTGCCGATTGGACCTCGGGCAATCCCTCATGACATGACCTTCCGTCCCGCACCTGCCGCACACCGGCCTCCCGTCCGGAGTCCATCTCAGATTGACGGGTCGTCTACCTTGTCTCTGCCCGGGCGGTCCTCGTTGGGCGTCGCCGGTCTTCCACCCCTGCTGAGGTGGGTTTTCCGGTTTTTTCGCTGCTACCGCTCCAAGCAAATCTTCCATCATCCGCTCCAGTCGTTCCATCCGCTCTTCCTTCGCCGGCGGTGTTGTTTCACCCAGCACACCCAGAGCCCACACCTCGCTCCGCGATGTGAGTTCTTCGAGCCTTTTTACTTCCTCCAGGAATCCGTCGCAGGTTGTAGGTTTAAGGCTCCAGAGTTTCTCGATGACACTTGGCTTAAGTCCTCTCCAGAGGCATTTCAGTTTTTCGGCCTCCACCATCCGTGGATTCACTCTCCGACAGAGGTCCAGTACATCGTAATAGTACTCCCTTGTTGTTTCTTCTGCTCCCTGCTTCCGAGCCCTCAGTTTTTCCTCATTGTAATCATCTTGATTTACTGGCCGGAACTGCCCCAGGATCTGGGTCTTCATCCCTGGGATGGCTGGGGGACCTGCTTGGTCCTGCCATTCGTTTGCCAGTTGCCCTGCTGCGTCCTTGTAGGTAAACCACTTAAGTGCAGCTCCGGCGAGCGACATCTCGACGTGGTCCCGCAGGGCGTCGTCTCCCCAGCGGTTGTATCTTCCTATTCGCTCGTAACGGTGCATCCACTGCACGACGTCCTCGTCCTTCCCCCCTGTGAACACAGGGGGGGACTGGAATTTAATTTGCGCTGCCATCACCGCCACTGGTTGTGGGCGCGGCTGCCGCCGCTGTCCAGTTCCTGCGCTCCCGCGGTTGTTGGCGGCCCTCAGAAGTCCACTGAGTATCGACGACCGCCTCCGAAAGTCCGAGTAATCCCACGCTGGCCGTTCGCTCACGTCGTCGTCCTCGACGTCCTCCCACTGCTCTGTATCTTCTTCACTGAACGAAATCTGATGCACCCCGTGTGCAGAAAGGGGCTGCGTTTCGGGCTGCGTCTCTTCTACCTCCTCCTGACTCCGTCGAGTGGCTACTCCCACTGGGCTCCTCTCCTGACCTGGTTGACTGTGCGTTCGCGGGCTGGTGATGCTCCCGTGTGATCCTGCTCTTGCCACAAAGCGTCCGCGTGCGTCTCTGCTTCTCTCGTAATAACCGATGTTCCTCGACCTTCTCATTCGTTACACCGCGCTACTGTATGTATGTCACGTGACATACAGTTTCTACGTCATACAGTTCGCTCTTACACTCACACGTATGCGCACACAAAAAAAACCGGCATAACACAAAGTTCACTCTAATCACTGACAAGTCCCACTGTTTCCACTAGTCACTCCGTTCATCCCTAGTTTCACTACCACAAAAGCGACCCCAGGTCTTGCACGCGTCCAAAACAAAAAAACTCGCTGCTCACTGTGCGCTTCCTACAACGACCCCGTTTCGCGGACAAAAGGCTCACGCTTTTTCCCTCAACGTGCGTTTTTTCTCAAGCGACCCCAGGTCTTGCCCGCGGCCAAAACAAAAGGCTCGCTGCTCACTGTGCGCTTCCTACAACGACCCCGTTTCGCGGACAAAAGGCTCACGCTTTTTCCCTCAACGTGCGTTTTTTCTCAAGCGACCCCAGGTCTTGCCCGCGGCCAAAACAAAAGGCTCGCTGCTCACTGTGCGCTTCCTACAACGACCCCGTTTCGCGGACAAAAGGCTCACGCTTTTTCCCTCAACGTGCGTTTTTTCCCAAGCGACCCCAGGTCTTGCCCGCGGCCTAAAAAAGGCTCGCTGCTCACTGTGCGCTTCCTACAACGACCCCGTTTCGCGGACAAAAGGCTCACGCTTTTTCCCTCAACGTGCGTTTTTCCCCAAGCGACCCCAGGTCTTGCCCGCGGCCTAAAAAAGGCTCGCTGCTCACTGTGCGCTTATAACCAACACTTCCCCGCTCGCCTACCTGCAGTATACACGCGCACTGAGATCTTACTAGTAGTGTTCGATCTTTCCACCCCTAAGTAGCTCGTCACCGATGGTTTCTGACCTCCGAAAGCTTAACCGCCGGCTAGTCACACCACTCAATAAGCAACTCGCCCAAAACAATAAGGGTGAAAATTCGCACTGACCAGCTCTGCATCTCCACCATGTAACGTGCTAACGTGTATTGTACTGACTACTGCACTAGAGCGAGAGCGATACAAGTGTAGCTACATGGTTATATAGGTGTTGGGCGTCGGCGGATGCTGACGCCACACTACCGGTTGGCCTACATACCAACGGGCTCGTATAGCGGGGGCAATGGCCAACGCGTGATCAATGATCAACGCGACACTATCTTCAAGGAACTTCAAGCCATGGCATTCGTTTTGGTCCAGGGACGGACGGACTCAAAGGCTTCACAGACTCAGACTATGCTGGAGATGTCGTCTCTCGCCGTTCCACGACGGGTTTTATTTTCCTTCTTCACGGAGGACCCGTCGGCTGGAGTAGTCGTCGCCAGTCATGCGTCGCCCTCTCAACAACCGAGGCAGAATACGTGGCCGCTTGTGAAGCAGCACGAGAAGGAGTCTGGCTTCAGCGCCTTTTAGTGGACATAAATCTCGGATCGGAAAGGCCGCTCCGCATCATGTGTGACAATCAGTCAGCTATCCAGCTGATAAAAAACCCCGTGTTTCATCAGAGAACGCATAGATGTCCGTTTCCACTTCGTACGTGAGCTTCAGGAGAAAGGAGATATCAACGTAATCTATGTGTCAACCGACAATCAACTTGCAGATCCGTTCACCAAGCCCCTGCCTAATCCTCGATTCTCAATTCTGCGGGAGTTGGCTGGAATTGTTCCAGTCCCGACTGATCTCAACTAGTTTCTTCTAATCCAAGAAATGCAAGAACACCATCAACAACAAGAAGATATACATTTTTTTTTTAATTGTCGTGTTACTTGTGTTAAAGTTTTTTTTTTGTGTGTTTTGTTCTGGTTATGTTTGAGGGGAGTGTTGAGATTCTCAACAAACACGACCTTCACCAAATGACCGCCAGATGGCTCTAGTTGAACCCATTCTATGCTAAGAAGTGGAGACAGGTCCCCGGCCTTCTGGTTGTAGCTTTTGTCTCTTCTCTCTATCTTTTGTTTCGTCTGCTCTCACCACGCTTCTGTGAACTCGACACGAAGCGTTGATTGCTCTCTCTGTCTACAGAATTATCTGATCGTTTTTCTTTTGATTAAGTGTGCTTCATTCGATCTTCAACACTGGTAATTATTGTAAACTATTATCGTATAATCTGTTCATGGCACATCATATATATATGTACGCATTGCTGCATTGTGGAAACGTTATCGTTTCACAACTCTGTCTTTCCTGATCATCACGTGTGGACGTTATCGTCACACGTTTATCGTAATCCTATGTACGTGTGTAAATGTGCCATGAACAGTTTATTATGTTTCTCCTGGTCTAACCAGAAGCTCCATTATGGAATGATTCATTGCTTTACCCTGTGTTGAAATAATACAGAAGCCTCGTTAACAGTGACAAATCCTTGTACAATTTCAACAAAAACGGCTTCATAGGACAACAATTTAAAAAGTGGTCATGACGTCAAAAAAGCAGTTTTACAATTGATTACTTATATTTTAAAGTTCCCAACTGTTCCACAGCACAAAAACAATTTACAAAAAAATCTACGAGATTTTCAACGATACTACGAGTCCTGGTCTCTTACTACGAAGAGCAGATTCATGCTGCACAATTAGTTATTATGGTTTCGTGTTTAAATTTCAGCATGGAAAATACCTTTGGAATTGTGCCCGAGTAGGCAGTCAAAATTAGACTACCAAGAAAATAATCATTATAACTAGAAATTTAACGGTACTCTGCGCTAAAATAGAACTTATTTTAACGATTCTATCAGTTCTTTTTCTGAATTCTAAAAGACACGGGATGATTATGATGACATTTCTTACAGGTCCCAACGAGACTCGAACTCGTGATCTCCTGCTTACTAGGCAGGCGCTTTGCCATCTAAGCCATAGGACCACAAAACGGCTTCATAGGACAACAATTTCAAAAGTGGTCATGACGTCACAACAGCAGTTTTACAATTGATTACCTTTATTTTAAAGTTCCCAACTGTTCCACAGCACAAAGAACAATTTACAAAAATATCAACGAGATTTTCAACGATACTACGAGTCCTGGTCTCTTACTAGGAAGAGCAGATCCATGCTGCACAATTAGTTATTATGATTTGGTGTTTAAATTTTAGCATGGAAAATACCTTTGGAATTGTGCCCGAGTAGGCAGTCAAAATTAGACTACCAAGAAAATAATCATTATAACTAGCAATTTAACGGTATTCTGCGCTATAATAGAACTTATTTTAACGATTCTATCAGTTCTTTTTCTGATTACTAAGACACACGGGATGATTATGATGACATTTCTTACAGGTCCCAACGAGACTCGAACTCGTGATCTCCTGCTTACTAGGCAGGCGCTTTGCCATCTAAGCCATAGGACCACAAAACGGCTTCATAGGACAACAATTTAAAAAGTGGTCATGACGTCACAATAGCAGTTTTACAATTGATTACTTCTATTTTAAAGTTCCCAACTGTTCCACAGCACAAAGAACAATTTACAAAAAAATCAACGAGATTTTCAACGATACTACGAGTCCTGGTCTCTTACTAGGAAGAGCAGATCCATGCTGCACAATTAGTTATTATGATTTGGTGTTTAAATTTTAGCATGGAAAATACCTATGGAATTGTGCCCGAGTAGGCAGTCAAAATTAGACTACCAAGAAAATAATCATTATAACTAGCAATTTAACGGTATTCTGCGCTATAATAGAACTTATTTTAACGATTCTATCAGTTCTTTTTCTGATTACTAAGACACACGGGATGATTATGATGACATTTCTTACAGGTCCCAACGAGACTTGAACTCGTGATCTCCTGCTTACTAGGCAGGAGCTTTGCCATCTAAGCCATAGGACCACAAAACGGCTTCATAGGACAACAATCTCAAAAGTGGTCATGACGTCACAACAGCAGTTTTACAATTGATTACCTTTATTTTAAAGTTCCCAACTGTTCCACAGCACAAAGAACAATTTACAAAAATATCAACGAGATTTTCAACGATACTACGAGTCCTGGTCTCTTACTAGGAAGAGCAGATCCATGCTGCACAATTAGTTATTATGATTTGGTGTTTAAATTTTAGCATGGAAAATACCTATGGAATTGTGCCCGAGTAGGCAGTCAAAATTAGACTACCAAGAAAATAATCATTATAACTAGCAATTTAACGGTATTCTGCGCTATAATAGAACTTATTTTAACGATTCTATCAGTTCTTTTTCTGATTACTAAAACACACGGGATGATTATGATGACATTTCTTACAGGTCCCAACGAGACTCGAACTCGTGATCTCCTGCTTACTAGGCAGGCGCTTTGCCATCTAAGCCATAGGACCACAAAACGGCTTCATAGGACAACAATTTAAAAAGTGGTCATGACGTCACAATAGCAGTTTTACAATTGATTACTTCTATTTTAAAGTTCCCAACTGTTCCACAGCACAAAGAACAATTTACAAAAAAATCAACGAGATTTTCAACGATACTACGAGTCCTGGTCTCTTACTAGGAAGAGCAGATCCATGCTGCACAATTAGTTATTATGATTTGGTGTTTAAATTTTAGCATGGAAAATACCTATGGAATTGTGCCCGAGTAGGCAGTCAAAATTAGACTACCAAGAAAATAATCATTATAACTAGCAATTTAACGGTATTCTGCGCTATAATAGAACTTATTTTAACGATTCTATCAGTTCTTTTTCTGATTTCTAAGAGACACGGGATGATTATGATGACATTTCTTACAGGTCCCTACGATACTCGAACTCGTGATCTCCTGCTTACTAGGCAGGCGCTTTGCCATCTAAGCCATAGGACCACAAAACGGCTTCATAGGACAACAATCTCAAAAGTGGTCATGACGTCACAACAGCAGTTTTACAATTGATTACCTTTATTTTAAAGTTCCCAACTGTTCCACAGCACAAAGAACAATTTACAAAAATATCAACGAGATTTTCAACGATACTACGAGTCCTGGTCTCTTACTAGGAAGAGCAGATCCATGCTGCACAATTAGTTATTATGATTTGGTGTTTAAATTTTAGCATGGAAAATACCTATGGAATTGTGCCCGAGTAGGCAGTCAAAATTAGACTACCAAGAAAATAATCATTATAACTAGCAATTTAACGGTATTCTGCGCTATAATAGAACTTATTTTAACGATTCTATCAGTTCTTTTTCTGATTACTAAGACACACGGGATGATTATGATGACATTTCTTACAGGTCCCAACGAGACTCGAACTCGTGATCTCCTGCCTACTAGGCAGGCGCTTTGCCATCTAAGCCATAGGACCACAAAACAGCTTCATAGGACAACAATTTAAAAAGTGGTCATGACGTCACAACAGCAGTTTTACAATTGATTACTTCTATTTTAAAGTTCCCAACTGTTCCACAGCACAAAGAACAATTTACAAAAAAATCAACGAGATTTTCAACGATACTACGAGTCCTGGTCTCTTACTAGGAAGAGCAGATCCATGCTGCACAATTAGTTATTATGATTTGGAGTTTAAATTTCAGCATGGAAAATACCTTTGGAATTGTGCCCGAGTAGGCAGTCAAAATTAGACTACCAAGAAAATAATCATTATAACTAGCAATTTAACGGTATTCTGCGCTAAAATAGATCTTTTTTTAACGATTCTATCAGTTCTTTTTCTGAATTCTAAGAAACACGGAATGATTATGATGACATTCCTTACAGGTCCCAACGAGACTCGAACTCGTGATCTCCTGCTTACTAGGCAGGCGCTTTGCCATCTAAGCCATAGGACCACAAAACGTCTTCATAGGACAACAATCTCAAAAGTGGTCATGACGTCACAACAGCAGTTTTACAATTGATTACCTTTATTTTAAAGTTCCCAACTGTTCCACAGCACAAAGAATAATTTACAAAAATATCAACGAGATTTTCAACGATACTACGAGTCCTGGTCTCTTACTAGGAAGAGCAGATCCATGCTGCACAATTAGTTATTATGATTTGGTGTTTAAATTTTAGCATGGAAAATACCTATGGAATTGTGCCCGAGTAGGCAGTCAAAATTAGACTACCAAGAAAATAATCATTATAACTAGCAATTTAACGGTATTCTGCGCTATAATAGAACTTATTTTAACGATTCTATCAGTTCTTTTTCTGATTTCTAAGAGACACGGGATGATTATGATGACATTTCTTACAGGTCCCTACGATACTCGAACTCGTGATCTCCTGCTTACTAGGCAGGCGCTTTGCCATCTAAGCCATAGGACCACAAAACGGCTTCATAGGACAACAATCTCAAAAGTGGTCATGACGTCACAACAGCAGTTTTACAATTGATTACCTTTATTTTAAAGTTCCCAACTGTTCCACAGCACAAAGAACAATTTACAAAAATATCAACGAGATTTTCAACGATACTACGAGTCCTGGTCTCTTACTAGGAAGAGCAGATCCATGCTGCACAATTAGTTATTATGATTTGGTGTTTAAATTTTAGCATGGAAAATACCTTTGGAATTGTGCCCGAGTAGGCAGTCAAAATTAGACTACCAAGAAAATAATCATTATAACTAGCAATTTAACGGTATTCTGCGCTATAATAGAACTTATTTTAACGATTCTATCAGTTCTTTTTCTGATTACTAAGACACACGGGATGATTATGATGACATTTCTTACAGGTCCCAACGAGACTCGAACTCGTGATCTCCTGCTTACTAGGCAGGCGCTTTGCCATCTAAGACATAGGACCACAAAACGGCTTCATAGGACAACAATTTAAAAAGTGGTCATGACGTCACAATAGCAGTTTTACAATTGATTACTTCTATTTTAAAGTTCCCAACTGTTCCACAGCACAAAGAACAATTTACAAAAAAATCAACGAGATTTTCAACGATACTACGAGTCCTGGTCTCTTACTAGGAAGAGCAGATCCATGCTGCACAATTAGTTATTATGATTTGGTGTTTAAATTTTAGCATGGAAAATACCTATGGAATTGTGCCCGAGTAGGCAGTCAAAATTAGACTACCAAGAAAATAATCATTATAACTAGCAATTTAACGGTATTCTGCGCTATAATAGAACTTATTTTAACGATTCTATCAGTTCTTTTTCTGATTACTAAGACACACGGGATGATTATGATGACATTTCTTACAGGTCCCAACGAGACTTGAACTCATGATCTCCTGCTTACTAGGCAGGAGCTTTGCCATCTAAGCCATAGGACCACAAAACGGCTTCATAGGACAACAATCTCAAAAGTGGTCATGACGTCACAACAGCAGTTTTACAATTGATTACCTTTATTTTAAAGTTCCCAACTGTTCCACAGCACAAAGAACAATTTACAAAAAAATCAACGAGATTTTCAACGATACTACGAGTCCTGGTCTCTTACTAGGAAGAGCAGATCCATGCTGCACAATTAGTTATTATGATTTGGTGTTTAAATTTCAGCATGGAAAATACCTTTGGAATTGTGCCCGAGTAGGCAGTCAAAATTAGACTACCAAGAAAATAATCATTATAACTAGCAATTTAACGGTATTCTGCGCTAAAATAGATCTTTTTTTAACGATTCTATCAGTTCTTTTTCTGATTTCTAAGAGACACGGGATGATTATGATGACATTTCATACAGGTCCCAACGAAACTCGAACTCGTGATCTCCTGCTTACTAGGCAGGCGCTTTGCCATCTAAGCCATAGGACCACAAAACGGCTTCATAGGACAACAATTTAAAAAGTGGTCATGACGTCACAACAGCAGTTTTACAATTGATTACTTCTATTTTAAAGTTCCCAACTGTTCCACAGCACAAAAACAATTTACAAAAAAATCTACGAGATTTTCAACGATACTACGAGTCCTGGTCTCTTACTAGGAAGAGCCGATCCATGCTGCACAATTAGTTATTATGGTTTCGTGTTTAAATTTCAGCATGGAAAATACCTTTGGAATTGTGCCCGAGTAGGCAGTCAAAATTAGACTACCAAGAAAATAATCATTATAACTAGCAATTTAACGGTATTCTGCGCTAAAATAGATCTTATTTTAACGATTCTATAAGTTCTTTTTCTGAATTCTAAGAGACACGGGATGATTATGATGACATTTCTTACAGGTCCCAACGAGACTCGAACTCGTGATCTCCTGCTTACTAGGCAGGCGCTTTGCCATCTAAGCCATAGGACCACAAAACGGCTTCATAGGACAACAATTTAAAAAGTGGTCATGACGTCACAACAGCAGTTTTACAATTGATTACTTCTATTTTAAAGTTCCCAACTGTTCCACAGCACAAAGAACAATTTACAAAAAAATCAACGAGATTTTCAACGATACTACGAGTCCTGGTCTCTTACTAGGAAGAGCAGATCCATGCTGCACAATTAGTTATTATGATTTGGTGTTTAAATTTCAGCATGGAAAATACCTTTGGAATTGTGCCCGAGTAGGCAGTCAAAATTAGACTACCAAGAAAATAATCATTATAACTAGCAATTTAACGGTATTCTGCGCTATAATAGAACTTATTTTAACGATTCTATCAGTTCTTTTTCTGATTTCTAAGAGACACGGGATGATTATGATGACATTTCTTACAGGTCCCTACGATACTCGAACTCGTGATCTCCTGCTTACTAGGCAGGCGCTTTGCCATCTAAGCCATAGGACCACAAAACGGCTTCATAGGACAACAATCTGAAAAGTGGTCATGACGTCACAACAGCAGTTTTACAATTGATTACTTCTATTTTAAAGTTCCCAACTGTTCCACAGCACAAAAACAATTTACAAAAAAATCTACGAGATTTTCAACGATACTACGAGTCCTGGTCTCTTACTACGAAGAGCAGATTCATGCTGCACAATTAGTTATTATGGTTTCGTGTTTAAATTTCAGCATGGAAAATACCTTTGGAATTGTGCCCGAGTAGGCAGTCAAAATTAGACTACCAAGAAAATAATCATTATAACTAGAAATTTAACGGTACTCTGCGCTAAAATAGAACTTATTTTAACGATTCTATCAGTTCTTTTTCTGAATTCTAAAAGACACGGGATGATTATGATGACATTTCTTACAGGTCCCAACGAGACTCGAACTCGTGATCTCCTGCTTACTAGGCAGGCGCTTTGCCATCTAAGCCATAGGACCACAAAACGGCTTCATAGGACAACAATTTCAAAAGTGGTCATGACGTCACAACAGCAGTTTTACAATTGATTACCTTTATTTTAAAGTTCCCAACTGTTCCACAGCACAAAGAACAATTTACAAAAAAATCAACGAGATTTTCAACGATACTACGAGTCCTGGTCTCTTACTAGGAAGAGCAGATCCATGCTGCACAATTAGTTATTATGATTTGGTGTTTAAATTTTGGCATGGAAAATACCTTTGGAATTGTGCCCGAGTAGGCAGTCAAAATTAGACTACCAAGAAAATAATCATTATAACTAGCAATTTAACGGTATTCTGCGCTATAATAGAACTTATTTTAACGATTCTATCAGTTCTTTTTCTGATTACTAAGACACACGGGATGATTATGATGACATTTCTTACAGGTCCCAACGAGACTCGAACTCGTGATCTCCTGCTTACTAGGCAGGCGCTTTGCCATCTAAGCCATAGGACCACAAAACGGCTTCATAGGACAACAATTTAAAAAGTGGTCATGACGTCACAACAGCAGTTTTACAATTGATTACTTCTATTTTAAAGTTCCCAACTGTTCCACAGCACAAAGAACAATTTACAAAAAAATCAACGAGATTTTCAACGATACTACGAGTCCTGGTCTCTTACTAGGAAGAGCAGATCCATGCTGCACAATTAGTTATTATGATTTGGAGTTTAAATTTCAGCATGGAAAATACCTTTGGAATTGTGCCCGAGTAGGCAGTCAAAATTAGACTACCAAGAAAATAATCATTATAACTAGCAATTTAACGGTATTCTGCGCTAAAATAGATCTTTTTTTAACGATTCTATCAGTTCTTTTTCTGAATTCTAAGAAACACGGAATGATTATGATGACATTCCTTATAGGTCCCAACGAGACTCGAACTCGTGATCTCCTGCCTACTAGGCAGGCGCTTTGCCATCTAAGCCATAGGACCACAAAACGGCTTCATAGGACAACAATTTAAAAATTGGTCATGACGTCACAACAGCAGTTTTACAATTGATTACTTCTATTTTAAAGTTCCCAACTGTTCCACAGCACAAAGAACAATTTACAAAAAAATCAACGAGATTTTCAACGATACTACGAGTCCTGGTCTCTTACTAGGAAGAGCAGATCCATGCTGCACAATTAGTTATTATGATTTGGTGTTTAAATTTCAGCATGGAAAATACCTTTGGAATTGTGCCCGAGTAGGCAGTCAAAATTAGACTACCAAGAAAATAATCATTATAACTAGCAATTTAACGGTATTCTGCGCTAAAATAGATCTTTTTTTAACGATTCTATCAGTTCTTTTTCTGATTTCTAAGAGACACGGGATGATTATGATGACATTTCATACAGGTCCCAACGAAACTCGAACTCGTGATCTCCTGCTTACTAGGCAGGCGCTTTGCCATCTAAGCCATAGGACCACAAAACGGCTTCATAGGACAACAATTTAAAAAGTGGTCATGACGTCACAACAGCAGTTTTACAATTGATTACTTCTATTTTAAAGTTCCCAACTGTTCCACAGCACAAAAACAATTTACAAAAAAATCTACGAGATTTTCAACGATACTACGAGTCCTGGTCTCTTACTAGGAAGAGCCGATCCATGCTGCACAATTAGTTATTATGGTTTCGTGTTTAAATTTCAGCATGGAAAATACCTTTGGAATTGTGCCCGAGTAGGCAGTCAAAATTAGACTACCAAGAAAATAATCATTATAACTAGCAATTTAACGGTATTCTGCGCTAAAATAGATCTTATTTTAACGATTCTATAAGTTCTTTTTCTGAATTCTAAGAGACACGGGATGATTATGATGACATTTCTTACAGGTCCCAACGAGACTCGAACTCGTGATCTCCTGCTTACTAGGCAGGCGCTTTGCCATCTAAGCCATAGGACCACAAAACGGCTTCATAGGACAACAATTTAAAAAGTGGTCATGACGTCACAACAGCAGTTTTACAATTGATTACTTCTATTTTAAAGTTCCCAACTGTTCCACAGCACAAAGAACAATTTACAAAAAAATCAACGAGATTTTCAACGATACTACGAGTCCTGGTCTCTTACTAGGAAGAGCAGATCCATGCTGCACAATTAGTTATTATGATTTGGTGTTTAAATTTCAGCATGGAAAATACCTTTGGAATTGTGCCCGAGTAGGCAGTCAAAATTAGACTACCAAGAAAATAATCATTATAACTAGCAATTTAACGGTATTCTGCGCTATAATAGAACTTATTTTAACGATTCTATCAGTTCTTTTTCTGATTACTAAGACACACGGGATGATTATGATGACATTTCTTACAGGTCCCAACGAGACTCGAACTCGTGATCTCCTGCTTACTAGGCAGGCGCTTTGCCATCTAAGCCATAGGACCACAAAACGGCTTCATAGGACAACAATTTAAAAAGTGGTCATGACGTCACAACAGCAGTTTTACAATTGATTACTTCTATTTTAAAGTTCCCAACTGTTCCACAGCACAAAGAACAATTTACAAAAAAATCAACGAGATTTTCAACGATACTACGAGTCCTGGTCTCTTACTAGGAAGAGCAGATCCATGCTGCACAATTAGTTATTATGATTTGGAGTTTAAATTTCAGCATGGAAAATACCTTTGGAATTGTGCCCGAGTAGGCAGTCAAAATTAGACTACCAAGAAAATAATCATTATAACTAGCAATTTAACGGTATTCTGCGCTAAAATAGATCTTTTTTTAACGATTCTATCAGTTCTTTTTCTGAATTCTAAGAAACACGGAATGATTATGATGACATTCCTTACAGGTCCCAACGAGACTCGAACTCGTGATCTCCTGCTTACTAGGCAGGCGCTTTGCCATCTAAGCCATAGGACCACAAAACGGCTTCATAGGACAACAATCTCAAAAGTGGTCATGACGTCACAACAGCAGTTTTACAATTGATTACCTTTATTTTAAAGTTCCCAACTGTTCCACAGCACAAAGAATAATTTACAAAAATATCAACGAGATTTTCAACGATACTACGAGTCCTGGTCTCTTACTAGGAAGAGCAGATCCATGCTGCACAATTAGTTATTATGATTTGGTGTTTAAATTTTAGCATGGAAAATACCTATGGAATTGTGCCCGAGTAGGCAGTCAAAATTAGACTACCAAGAAAATAATCATTATAACTAGCAATTTAACGGTATTCTGCGCTATAATAGAACTTATTTTAACGATTCTATCAGTTCTTTTTCTGATTTCTAAGAGACACGGGATGATTATGATGACATTTCTTACAGGTCCCTACGATACTCGAACTCGTGATCTCCTGCTTACTAGGCAGGCGCTTTGCCATCTAAGCCATAGGACCACAAAACGGCTTCATAGGACAACAATCTCAAAAGTGGTCATGACGTCACAACAGCAGTTTTACAATTGATTACCTTTATTTTAAAGTTCCCAACTGTTCCACAGCACAAAGAACAATTTACAAAAATATCAACGAGATTTTCAACGATACTACGAGTCCTGGTCTCTTACTAGGAAGAGCAGATCCATGCTGCACAATTAGTTATTATGATTTGGTGTTTAAATTTTAGCATGGAAAATACCTATGGAATTGTGCCCGAGTAGGCAGTCAAAATTAGACTACCAAGAAAATAATCATTATAACTAGCAATTTAACGGTATTCTGCGCTATAATAGAACTTATTTTAACGATTCTATCAGTTCTTTTTCTGATTACTAAGACACACGGGATGATTATGATGACATTTCTTACAGGTCCCAACGAGACTCGAACTCGTGATCTCCTGCCTACTAGGCAGGCGCTTTGCCATCTAAGCCATAGGACCACAAAACGGCTTCATAGGACAACAATTTAAAAAGTGGTCATGACGTCACAACAGCAGTTTTACAATTGATTACTTCTATTTTAAAGTTCCCAACTGTTCCACAGCACAAAGAACAATTTACAAAAAAATCAACGAGATTTTCAACGATACTACGAGTCCTGGTCTCTTACTAGGAAGAGCAGATCCATGCTGCACAATTAGTTATTATGATTTGGTGTTTAAATTTCAGCATGGAAAATACCTTTGGAATTGTGCCCGAGTAGGCAGTCAAAATTAGACTACCAAGAAAATAATCATTATAACTAGCAATTTAACGGTATTCTGCGCTAAAATAGATCTTTTTTTAACGATTCTATCAGTTCTTTTTCTGATTTCTAAGAGACACGGGATGATTATGATGACATTTCATACAGGTCCCAACAAAACTCGAACTCGTGATCTCCTGCTTACTAGGCAGGCGCTTTGCCATCTAAGCCATAGGACCACAAAACGGCTTCATAGGACAACAATTTAAAAAGTGGTCATGACGTCACAACAGCAGTTTTACAATTGATTACTTCTATTTTAAAGTTCCCAACTGTTCCACAGCACAAAAACAATTTACAAAAAAATCTACGAGAATTTCAACGATACTACGAGTCCTGGTCTCTTACTAGGAAGAGCCGATCCATGCTGCACAATTAGTTATTATGGTTTCGTGTTTAAATTTCAGCATGGAAAATACCTTTGGAATTGTGCCCGAGTAGGCAGTCAAAATTAGACTACCAAGAAAATAATCATTATAACTAGCAATTTAACGGTATTCTGCGCTAAAATAGATCTTATTTTAACGATTCTATAAGTTCTTTTTCTGAATTCTAAGAGACACGGGATGATTATGATGACATTTCTTACAGGTCCCAACGAGACTCGAACTCGTGATCTCCTGCTTACTAGGCAGGCGCTTTGCCATCTAAGCCATAGGACCACATAACGGCTTCATAGGACAACAATTTAAAAAGTGGTCATGACGTCACAACAGCAGTTTTACAATTGATTACTTCTATTTTAAAGTTCCCAACTGTTCCACAGCACAAAGAACAATTTACAAAAAAATCAACGAGATTTTCAACGATACTACGAGTCCTGGTCTCTTACTAGGAAGAGCAGATCCATGCTGCACAATTAGTTATTATGATTTGGTGTTTAAATTTCAGCATGGAAAATACCTTTGGAATTGTGCCCGAGTAGGCAGTCAAAATTAGACTACCAAGAAAATAATCATTATAACTAGCAATTTAACGGTATTCTGCGCTATAATAGAACTTATTTTAACGATTCTATCAGTTCTTTTTCTGATTTCTAAGAGACACGGGATGATTATGATGACATTTCTTACAGGTCCCTACGATACTCGAACTCGTGATCTCCTGCTTACTAGGCAGGCGCTTTGCCATCTAAGCCATAGGACCACAAAACGGCTTCATAGGACAACAATCTCAAAAGTGGTCATGACGTCACAACAGCAGTTTTACAATTGATTACCTTTATTTTAAAGTTCCCAACTGTTCCACAGCACAAAGAACAATTTACAAAAAAATCAACGAGATTTTCAACGATACTACGAGTCCTGGTCTCTTACTAGGAAGAGCAGATCCATGCTGCACAATTAGTTATTATGATTTGGTGTTTAAATTTCAGCATGGAAAATACCTTTGGAATTGTGCCCGAGTAGGCAGTCAAAATTAGACTACCAAGAAAATAATCATTATAACTAGCAATTTAACGGTATTCTGCGCTAAAATAGATCTTTTTTTAACGATTCTAACAGTTCTTTTTCTGATTTCTAAGAGACACGGGATGATTATGATGACATTTCATACAGGTCCCAACGAAACTCGAACTCGTGATCTCCTGCTTACTAGGCAGGCGCTTTGCCATCTAAGCCATAGGACCACAAAACGGCTTCATAGGACAACAATCTCAAAAGTGGTCATGACGTCACAACAGCAGTTTTACAATTGATTACCTTTATTTTAAAGTTCCCAACTGTTCCACAGCACAAAGAACAATTTTAAAAAAATATCAACGAGATTTTCAACGATACTACGAGTCCTGGTCTCTTACTAGGAAGAGCAGATCCATGCTGCACAATTAGTTATTATGATTTGGTGTTTAAATTTTAGCATGGAAAATACCTTTGGAATTGTGCCCGAGTAGGCAGTCAAAATTAGACTACCAAGAAAATAATCATTATAACTAGCAATTTAACGGTATTCTGCGCTAAAATAGATCTTATTTTAACGATTCTATCAGTTCTTTTTCTGAATTCTAAGAGACACGGGATGATTATGATGACATTTCTTACAGGTCCCAACGAGACTCGAACTCGTGATCTCCTGCTTACTAGGCAGGCGCTTTGCCATCTAAGCCATAGGACCACAAAACGGCTTCATAGGACAACAATTTAAAAAGTGGTCATGACGTCACAACAGCAGTTTTACAATTGATTACTTCTATTTTAAAGTTCCCAACTGTTCCACAGCACAAAGAACAATTTACAAAAAAATCAACGAGATTTTCAACGATACTACGAGTCCTGGTCTCTTACTAGGAAGAGCAGATCCATGCTGCACAATTAGTTATTATGATTTGGTGTTTAAATTTCAGCATGGAAAATACCTTTGGAATTGTGCCCGAGTAGGCAGTCAAAATTAGACTACCAAGAAAATAATCATTATAACTAGCAATTTAACGGTATTCTGCGCTAAAATAGATCTTTTTTTAACGATTCTAACGGTTCTTTTTCTGATTTCTAAGAGACACGGGATGATTATGATGACATTTCATACAGGTCCCAACGAAACTCGAACTCGTGATCTCCTGCTTACTAGGCAGGCGCTTTGCCATCTAAGCCATAGGACCACAAAACGGCTTCATAGGACAACAATTTAAAAAGTGGTCATGACGTCACAACAGCAGTTTTACAATTGATTACTTCTATTTTAAAGTTCCCAACTGTTCCACAGCACAAAGAACAATTTACAAAAAAATCAACGAGATTTTCAACGATACTACGAGTCCTGGTCTCTTACTAGGAAGAGCAGATCCATGCTGCACAATTAGTTATTATGATTTGGTGTTTAAATTTCAGCATGGAAAATACCTTTGGAATTGTGCCCGAGTAGGCAGTCAAAATTAGACTACCAAGAAAATAATCATTATAACTAGCAATTTAACGGTATTCTGCGCTATAATAGAACTTATTTTAACGATTCTATCAGTTCTTTTTCTGATTTCTAAGAGACACGGGATGATTATGATGACATTTCTTACAGGTCCCTACGATACTCGAACTCGTGATCTCCTGCTTACTAGGCAGGCGCTTTGCCATCTAAGCCATAGGACCACAAAACGGCTTCATAGGACAACAATCTCAAAAGTGGTCATGACGTCACAACAGCAGTTTTACAATTGATTACCTTTATTTTAAAGTTCCCAACTGTTCCACAGCACAAAGAACAATTTACAAAAATATCAACGAGATTTTCAACGATACTACGAGTCCTGGTCTCTTACTAGGAAGAGCAGATCCATGCTGCACAATTAGTTATTATGATTTGGTGTTTAAATTTTAGCATGGAAAATACCTATGGAATTGTGCCCGAGTAGGCAGTCAAAATTAGACTACCAAGAAAATAATCATTATAACTAGCAATTTAACGGTATTCTGCGCTATAATAGAACTTATTTTAACGATTCTATCAGTTCTTTTTCTGATTACTAAGACACACGGGATGATTATGATGACATTTCTTACAGGTCCCAACGAGACTCGAACTCGTGATCTCCTGCTTACTAGGCAGGCGCTTTGCCATCTAAGCCATAGGACCACAAAACGGCTTCATAGGACAACAATTAAAAAAGTGGTCATGACGTCACAACAGCAGTTTTACAATTGATTACTTCTATTTTAAAGTTCCCAACTGTTCCACAGCACAAAGAACAATTTACAAAAAAATCAACGAGATTTTCAACGATACTACGAGTCCTGGTCTCTTACTAGGAAGAGCAGATCCATGCTGCACAATTAGTTATTATGATTTGGTGTTTAAATTTCAGCATGGAAAATACCTTTGGAATTGTGCCCGAGTAGGCAGTCAAAATTAGACTACCAAGAAAATAATCATTATAACTAGCAATTTAACGGTATTCTGCGCTAAAATAGATCTTTTTTTAACGATTCTATCAGTTCTTTTTCTGAATTCTAAGAAACACGGAATGATTATGATGACATTCCTTACAGGTCCCAACGAGACTCGAACTCGTGATCTCCTGCTTACTAGGCAGGCGCTTTGCCATCTAAGCCATAGGACCACAAAACGGCTTCATAGGACAACAATCTCAAAAGTGGTCATGACGTCACAACAGCAGTTTTACAATTGATTACCTTTATTTTAAAGTTCCCAACTGTTCCACAGCACAAAGAATAATTTACAAAAATATCAACGAGATTTTCAACGATACTACGAGTCCTGGTCTCTTACTAGGAAGAGCAGATCCATGCTGCACAATTAGTTATTATGATTTGGTGTTTAAATTTTAGCATGGAAAATACCTATGGAATTGTGCCCGAGTAGGCAGTCAAAATTAGACTACCAAGAAAATAATCATTATAACTAGCAATTTAACGGTATTCTGCGCTATAATAGAACTTATTTTAACGATTCTATCAGTTCTTTTTCTGATTTCTAAGAGACACGGGATGATTATGATGACATTTCTTACAGGTCCCTACGATACTCGAACTCGTGATCTCCTGCTTACTAGGCAGGCGCTTTGCCATCTAAGCCATAGGACCACAAAACGGCTTCATAGGACAACAATCTCAAAAGTGGTCATGACGTCACAACAGCAGTTTTACAATTGATTACTTCTATTTTAAAGTTCCCAACTGTTCCACAGCACAAAAACAATTTACAAAAAAATCTACGAGATTTTCAACGATACTACGAGTCCTGGTCTCTTACTACGAAGAGCAGATTCATGCTGCACAATTAGTTATTATGGTTTCGTGTTTAAATTTCAGCATGGAAAATACCTTTGGAATTGTGCCCGAGTAGGCAGTCAAAATTAGACTACCAAGAAAATAATCATTATAACTAGAAATTTAACGGTACTCTGCGCTATAATAGAACTTATTTTAACGATTCTATCAGTTCTTTTTCTGATTACTAAGACACACGGGATGATTATGATGACATTTCTTACAGGTCCCAACGAGACTCGAACTCGTGATCTCCTGCTTACTAGGCAGGCGCTTTGCCATCTAAGCCATAGGACCACAAAACGGCTTCATAGGACAACAATTAAAAAAGTGGTCATGACGTCACAACAGCAGTTTTACAATTGATTACTTCTATTTTAAAGTTCCCAACTGTTCCACAGCACAAAGAACAATTTACAAAAAAATCAACGAGATTTTCAACGATACTACGAGTCCTGGTCTCTTACTAGGAAGAGCAGATCCATGCTGCACAATTAGTTATTATGATTTGGTGTTTAAATTTCAGCATGGAAAATACCTTTGGAATTGTGCCCGAGTAGGCAGTCAAAATTAGACTACCAAGAAAATAATCATTATAACTAGCAATTTAACGGTATTCTGCGCTAAAATAGATCTTTTTTTAACGATTCTATCAGTTCTTTTTCTGAATTCTAAGAAACACGGAATGATTATGATGACATTCCTTACAGGTCCCAACGAGACTCGAACTCGTGATCTCCTGCTTACTAGGCAGGCGCTTTGCCATCTAAGCCATAGGACCACAAAACGGCTTCATAGGACAACAATTAAAAAAGTGGTCATGACGTCACAACAGCAGTTTTACAATTGATTACTTCTATTTTAAAGTTCCCAACTGTTCCACAGCACAAAGAACAATTTACAAAAAAATCAACGAGATTTTCAACGATACTACGAGTCCTGGTCTCTTACTAGGAAGAGCAGATCCATGCTGCACAATTAGTTATTATGATTTGGTGTTTAAATTTCAGCATGGAAAATACCTTTGGAATTGTGCCCGAGTAGGCAGTCAAAATTAGACTACCAAGAAAATAATCATTATAACTAGCAATTTAACGGTATTCTGCGCTAAAATAGATCTTTTTTTAACGATTCTATCAGTTCTTTTTCTGAATTCTAAGAAACACGGAATGATTATGATGACATTCCTTACAGGTCCCAACGAGACTCGAACTCGTGATCTCCTGCTTACTAGGCAGGCGCTTTGCCATCTAAGCCATAGGACCACAAAACGGCTTCATAGGACAACAATCTCAAAAGTGGTCATGACGTCACAACAGCAGTTTTACAATTGATTACCTTTATTTTAAAGTTCCCAACTGTTCCACAGCACAAAGAATAATTTACAAAAATATCAACGAGATTTTCAACGATACTACGAGTCCTGGTCTCTTACTAGGAAGAGCAGATCCATGCTGCACAATTAGTTATTATGATTTGGTGTTTAAATTTTAGCATGGAAAATACCTATGGAATTGTGCCCGAGTAGGCAGTCAAAATTAGACTACCAAGAAAATAATCATTATAACTAGCAATTTAACGGTATTCTGCGCTATAATAGAACTTATTTTAACGATTCTATCAGTTCTTTTTCTGATTTCTAAGAGACACGGGATGATTATGATGACATTTCTTACAGGTCCCTACGATACTCGAACTCGTGATCTCCTGCTTACTAGGCAGGCGCTTTGCCATCTAAGCCATAGGACCACAAAACGGCTTCATAGGACAACAATCTCAAAAGTGGTCATGACGTCACAACAGCAGTTTTACAATTGATTACTTCTATTTTAAAGTTCCCAACTGTTCCACAGCACAAAAACAATTTACAAAAAAATCTACGAGATTTTCAACGATACTACGAGTCCTGGTCTCTTACTACGAAGAGCAGATTCATGCTGCACAATTAGTTATTATGGTTTCGTGTTTAAATTTCAGCATGGAAAATACCTTTGGAATTGTGCCCGAGTAGGCAGTCAAAATTAGACTACCAAGAAAATAATCATTATAACTAGAAATTTAACGGTACTCTGCGCTAAAATAGATCTTATTTTAACGATTCTATCAGTTCTTTTTCTGAATTCTAAGAGACACGGGATGATTATGATGACATTTCTTACAGGTCCCAACGAGACTCGAACTCGTGATCTCCTGCTTACTAGGCAGGCGCTTTGCCATCTAAGCCATAGGACCACAAAACGGCTTCATAGGACAACAATTTCAAAAGTGGTCATGACGTCACAACAGCAGTTTTACAATTGATTACCTTTATTTTAAAGTTCCCAACTGTTCCACAGCACAAAGAACAATTTTAAAAAAATATCAACGAGATTTTCAACGATACTACGAGTCCTGGTCTCTTACTAGGAAGAGCAGATCCATGCTGCACAATTAGTTATTATGATTTGGTGTTTAAATTTTAGCATGGAAAATACCTTTGGAATTGTGCCCGAGTAGGCAGTCAAAATTAGACTACCAAGAAAATAATCATTATAACTAGCAATTTAACGGTATTCTGCGCTAAAATAGATCTTATTTTAACGATTCTATCAGTTCTTTTTCTGAATTCTAAGAGACACGGGATGATTATGATGACATTTCTTACAGGTCCCAACGAGACTCGAACTCGTGATCTCCTGCTTACTAGGCAGGCGCTTTGCCATCTAAGCCATAGGACCACAAAACGGCTTCATAGGACAACAATTTAAAAAGTGGTCATGACGTCACAACAGCAGTTTTACAATTGATTACTTCTATTTTAAAGTTCCCAACTGTTCCACAGCACAAAGAACAATTTACAAAAAAATCAACGAGATTTTCAACGATACTACGAGTCCTGGTCTCTTACTAGGAAGAGCAGATCCATGCTGCACAATTAGTTATTATGATTTGGTGTTTAAATTTCAGCATGGAAAATACCTTTGGAATTGTGCCCGAGTAGGCAGTCAAAATTAGACTACCAAGAAAATAATCATTATAACTAGCAATTTAACGGTATTCTGCGCTAAAATAGATCTTTTTTTAACGATTCTATCAGTTCTTTTTCTGATTTCTAAGAGACACGGGATGATTATGATGACATTTCATACAGGTCCCAACGAAACTCGAACTCGTGATCTCCTGCTTACTAGGCAGGCGCTTTTCCATCTAAGCCATAGGACCACAAAACGGCTTCATAGGACAACAATTTAAAAAGTGGTCATGACGTCACAACAGCAGTTTTACAATTGATTACTTCTATTTTAAAGTTCCCAACTGTTCCACAGCACAAAAACAATTTACAAAAAAATCTACGAGATTTTCAACGATACTACGAGTCCTGGTCTCTTACTAGGAAGAGCAGATCCATGCTGCACAATTAGTTATTATGGTTTCGTGTTTAAATTTCAGCATGGAAAATACCTTTGGAATTGTGCCCGAGTAGGCAGTCAAAATAAGACTACCAAGAAAATAATCATTATAACTAGCAATTTAACGGTATTCTGCGCTAAAATAGATCTTATTTTAACGATTCTATAAGTTCTTTTTCTGAATTCTAAGAGACACGGGATGATTATGATGACATTTCTTACAGGTCCCTACGATACTCGAACTCGTGATCTCCTGCTTACTAGGCAGGCGCTTTGCCATCTAAGCCATAGGACCATAAAACGGCTTCATAGGACAACAATCTCAAAAGTGGTCATGACGTCACAACAGCAGTTTTACAATTGATTACCTTTATTTTAAAGTTCCCAACTGTTCCACAGCACAAAGAATAATTTACAAAAATATCAACGAGATTTTCAACGATACTACGAGTCCTGGTCTCTTACTAGGAAGAGCAGATCCATGCTGCACAATTAGTTATTATGATTTGGTGTTTAAATTTTAGCATGGAAAATACCTATGGAATTGTGCCCGAGTAGGCAGTCAAAATTAGACTACCAAGAAAATAATCATTATAACTAGCAATTTAACGGTATTCTGCGCTATAATAGAACTTATTTTAACGATTCTATCAGTTCTTTTTCTGATTTCTAAGAGACACGGGATGATTATGATGACATTTTTTACAGGTCCCTACGATACTCGAACTCGTGATCTCCTGCTTACTAGGCAGGCGCTTTGCCATCTAAGCCATAGGACCACAAAACGGCTTCATAGGACAACAATCTCAAAAGTGGTCATGACGTCACAACAGCAGTTTTACAATTGATTACTTCTATTTTAAAGTTCCCAACTGTTCCACAGCACAAAAACAATTTACAAAAAAATCTACGAGATTTTCAACGATACTACGAGTCCTGGTCTCTTACTACGAAGAGCAGATTCATGCTGCACAATTAGTTATTATGGTTTCGTGTTTAAATTTCAGCATGGAAAATACCTTTGGAATTGTGCCCGAGTAGGCAGTCAAAATTAGACTACCAAGAAAATAATCATTATAACTAGAAATTTAACGGTACTCTGCGCTAAAATAGATCTTATTTTAACGATTCTATCAGTTCTTTTTCTGAATTCTAAGAGACACGGGATGATTATGATGACATTTCTTACAGGTCCCAACGAGACTCGAACTCGTGATCTCCTGCTTACTAGGCAGGCGCTTTGCCATCTAAGCCATAGGACCACAAAACGGCTTCATAGGACAACAATTTCAAAAGTGGTCATGACGTCACAACAGCAGTTTTACAATTGATTACCTTTATTTTAAAGTTCCCAACTGTTCCACAGCACAAAGAACAATTTAAAAAAAATATCAACGAGATTTTCAACGATACTACGAGTCCTGGTCTCTTACTAGGAAGAGCAGATCCATGCTGCACAATTAGTTATTATGATTTGGTGTTTAAATTTTAGCATGGAAAATACCTATGGAATTGTGCCCGAGTAGGCAGTCAAAATTAGACTACCAAGAAAATAATCATTATAACTAGCAATTTAACGGTATTCTGCGCTATAATAGAACTTATTTTAACGATTCTATCAGTTCTTTTTCTGATTTCTAAGAGACACGGGATGATTATGATGACATTTCTTACAGGTCCCAACGAGACTCGAATTCGTGATCTCCTGCTTACTAGGCAGGCGCTTTGCCATCTAAGCCATAGGACCACAAAACGGCTTCATAGGACAACAATCTCAAAAGTGGTCATGACGTCACAACAGCAGTTTTACAATTGATTACCTTTATTTTAAAGTTCCCAACTGTTCCACAGCACAAAGAACAATTTACAAAAATATCAACGAGATTTTCAACGATACTGCGAGTCCTGGTCTCTTACTAGGAAGAGCAGATCCATGCTGCACAATTAGTTATTATGGTTTCGTGTTTAAATTTCAGCATGGAAAATACCTTTGGAATTGTGCCCGAGTAGGCAGTCAAAATTAGACTACCAAGAAAATAATCATTATAACTAGCAATTTAACGGTATTCTGCGCTAAAATAGATCTTATTTTAACGATTCTATCAGTTCTTTTTCTGAATTCTAAGAGACACGGGATGATTATGATGACATTTCTTACAGGTCCCAACGAGACTCGAACTCGTGATCTCCTGCTTACTAGGCAGGCGCTTTGCCATCTAAGCCATAGGACCACAAAACGGCTTCATAGGACAACAATCTCAAAAGTGGTCATGACGTCACAACAGCAGTTTTACAATTGATTACCTTTATTTTAAAGTTCCCAACTGTTCCACAGCACAAAGAACAATTTACAAAAATATCAACGAGATTTTCAACGATACTACGAGTCCTGGTCTCTTACTAGGAAGAGCAGATCCATGCTGCACAATTAGTTATTATGATTTGGTGTTTAAATTTTAGCATGGAAAATACCTATGGAATTGTGCCCGAGTAGGCAGTCAAAATTAGACTACCAAGAAAATAATCATTATAACTAGCAATTTAACGGTATTCTGCGCTATAATAGAACTTATTTTAACGATTCTATCAGTTCTTTTTCTGATTTCTAAGAGACACGGGATGATTATGATGACATTTCTTACAGGTCCCAACGAGACTCGAACTCGTGATCTCCTGCTTACTAGGCAGGCGCTTTGCCATCTAAGCCATAGGACCACAAAATGGCTTCATAGGACAACAATCTCAAAAGTGGTCATGACGTCACAACAGCAGTTTTACAATTGATTACCTTTATTTTAAAGTTCCCAACTGTTCCACAGCACAAAGAACAATTTACAAAAATATCAACGAGATTTTCAACGATACTGCGAGTCCTGGTCTCTTACTAGGAAGAGCAGATCCATGCTGCACAATTAGTTATTATGGTTTCGTGTTTAAATTTCAGCATGGAAAATACCTTTGGAATTGTGCCCGAGTAGGCAGTCAAAATTAGACTACCAAGAAAATAATCATTATAACTAGCAATTTAACGGTATTCTGCGCTAAAATAGATCTTATTTTAACGATTCTATCAGTTCTTTTTCTGAATTCTAAGAGACACGGGATGATTATGATGACATTTCTTACAGGTCTCAACGAGACTCGAACTCGTGATCTCCTGCTTACTAGGCAGGCGCTTTGCCATCTAAGCCATAGGACCACAAAACGGCTTCATAGGACAACAATCTCAACAGTGGTCATGACGTCACAACAGCAGTTTTACAATTGATTACCTTTATTTTAAAGTTCCCAACTGTTCCACAGCACAAAGAACAATTTACAAAAATATCAACGAGATTTTCAACGATACTACGAGTCCTGGTCTCTTACTAGGAAGAGCAGATCCATGCTGCACAATTAGTTATTATGATTTGGTGTTTAAATTTTAGCATGGAAAATACCTATGGAATTGTGCCCGAGTAGGCAGTCAAAATTAGACTACCAAGAAAATAATCATTATAACTAGCAATTTAACGGTATTCTGCGCTATAATAGAACTCATTTTAACGATTCTATCAGTTCTTTTTCTGATTTCTAAGAGACACGGGATGATTATGATGACATTTCTTACAGGTCCCAACGAGACTCGAACTCGTGATCTCCTGCTTACTAGGCAGGCGCTTTGCCATCTAAGCCATAGGACCACAAAACGGCTTCATAGGACAACAATCTCAAAAGTGGTCATGACGTCACAACAGCAGTTTTACAATTGATTACCTTTATTTTAAAGTTCCCAACTGTTCCACAGCACAAAGAACAATTTACAAAAATATCAACGAGATTTTCAACGATACTGCGAGTCCTGGTCTCTTACTAGGAAGAGCAGATCCATGCTGCACAATTAGTTATTATGGTTTCGTGTTTAAATTTCAGCATGGAAAATACCTTTGGAATTGTGCCCGAGTAGGCAGTCAAAATTAGACTACCAAGAAAATAATCATTATAACTAGCAATTTAACGGTATTCTGCGCTAAAATAGATCTTATTTTAACGATTCTATCAGTTCTTTTTCTGAATTCTAAGAGACACGGGATGATTATGATGACATTTCTTACAGGTCCCAACGAGACTCGAACTCGTGATCTCCTGCTTACTAGGCAGGCGCTTTGCCATCTAAGCCATAGGACCACAAAACCGCTTAATAGGACAACAATCTCAAAAGTGGTCATGACGTCACAACAGCAGTTTTACAATTGATTACCTTTATTTTAAAGTTCCCAACTGTTCCACAGCACAAAGAACAATTTACAAAAATATCAACGAGATTTTCAACGATACTACGAGTCCTGGTCTCTTACTAGGAAGAGCAGATCCATGCTGCACAATTAGTTATTATGATTTGGTGTTTAAATTTTAGCATGGAAAATACCTTTGGAATTGTGCCCGAGTAGGCAGTCAAAATTAGACTACCAAGAAAATAATCATTATAACTAGCAATTTAACGGTATTCTGCGCTATAATAGAACTTATTTTAACGATTCTATCAGTTCTTTTTCTGATTTCTAAGAGACACGGGATGATTATGATGACATTTCTTACAGGTCCCAACGAGACTCGAACTCGTGATCTCCTGCTTACTAGGCAGGCGCTTTGCCATCTAAGCCATAGGACCACAAAACGGCTTCATAGGACAACAATCTCATAAGTGGTCATGACGTCACAACAGCAGTTTTACAATTGATTACTTCTATTTTAAAGTTCCCAACTGTTCCACAGCACAAAAACAATTTACAAAAAAATCTACGAGATTTTCAACGATACTACGAGTCCTGGTCTCTTACTAGGAAGAGCAGATCCATGCTGCACAATTAGTTATTATGGTTTCGTGTTTAAATTTCAGCATGGAAAATACCTTTGGAATTGTGCCCGAGTAGGCAGTCAAAATTAGACTACAAAGAAAATAATCATTATAACTAGCAATTTATCGGTATTCTGCGCTAAAATAGATCTTATTTTAACGATTCTATCAGTTCTTTTTCTGAATTCTAAGAGACACGGGATGATTATGATGACATTTCATACAGGTCCCAACGAGACTCGAACTCGTGATCTCCTGCTTACTAGGCAGGCGCTTTGCCATCTAAGCCATAGGACCACAAAACGGCTTCATAGGACAACAATCTCAAAAGTGGTCATGACGTCACAACAGCAGTTTTACAATTGATTACCTTTATTTTAAAGTTCCCAACTGTTCCACAGCACAAAGAACAATTTACAAAAATATCAACGAGATTTTCAACGATACTACGAGTCCTGGTCTCTTACTAGGAAGAGCAGATCCATGCTGCACAATTAGTTATTATGATTTGGTGTTTAAATTTTAGCATGGAAAATACCTATGGAATTGTGCCCGAGTAGGCAGTCAAAATTAGACTACCAAGAAAATAATCATTATAACTAGCAATTTAACGGTACTCTGCGCTATAATAGAACTTATTTTAACGATTCTATCAGTTCTTTTTCTGATTTCTAAGAGACACGGGATGATTATGATGACATTTCTTACAGGTCCCAACGAGACTCGAACTCGTGATCTCATGCTTACTAGGCAGGCGCTTTGCCATCTAAGCCATAGGACCACAAAACGGCTTCATAGGACAACAATTTAAAAAGTGGTCATGACGTCACAACAGCAGTTTTACAATTGATTACTTCTATTTTAAAGTTCCCAACTGTTCCACAGCACAAAAACAATTTACAAAAAAATCTACGAGATTTTCAACGATACTACGAGTCCTGGTCTCTTACTAGGAAGAGCAGATCCATGCTGCACAATTAGTTATTATGGTTTCGTGTTTAAATTTCAGCATGGAAAATACCTTTGGAATTGTGCCCGAGTAGGCAGTCAAAATTAGACTACCAAGAAAATAATCATTATAACTAGCAATTTAACGGTACTCTGCGCTATAATAGAACTTATTTTAACGATTCTATCAGTTCATTTTCTGATTTCTAAGAGACACGGGATGATTATGATGACATTTCTTACAGGTCCCAACGAGACTCGAACTCGTGATCTCCTGCTTACTAGGCAGGCGCTTTGTCATCTCAGCCATAGGACCAAAAAACGGCTTCATAGGACAACAATTTAAAAAGTGGTCATGACGTCACAACAGCAGTTTTACAATTGATTACTTCTATTTTAAAGTTCCCAACTGTTCCACAGCACAAAAACAATTTACAAAAAAATCAACGAGATTTTCAACGATACTACGAGTCCTGGTCTCTTACTAGGAAGAGCAGATCCATGCAGCACAATTAGTTATTATGATTTGAAGTTTAAATTTCAGCATGGAAAATACCTGTGCAATTGTGCCCGAGTAGGCAGTCAAAATTAGATTACCCAGAAAATAATTATTATAACTAGCAATTTAACGGTATTCTGCGCTAAAATAGAACCTATTTTAACGATTCTATCAGTTCTTTTTCTAATTTCTAAGAGACACGGGATGATTATGATTACATTTCTTACAGGTCCCAACGAGACTCGAACTCGTGATCTCCTGCTTACTAGGCAAGCGCTTTGCCATCTAAGCCATAGGACCACAAACTTTTTTCATAGGACAACAATTTGAAAAGTGGTCATGACGTCACAACAGCAGTTTTACAATTGATTACTTCTATTTTAAAGTTCCCAACTGTTCCACAGCACAAAGAACAATTTACAAAAAAATCAACGAGATTTTCAACGATACTACGAGTCCTGGTCTCTTACTAGGAAGAGCAGATCCATGCAGCACAATTAGTTATTATGATTTGGTGTTTAAATTTCAGCATGGAAAATACCTATGGAATTGTGCCCGAGTAGGCAGTCAAAATTAGATTACCAAGAAAATAATCATTATAACTGTAAGGCTCGTTCCAGCCTTACTTTACTTGTAAGAAATGGAGACGCAACGACTTGTACGAGGATGACGTTTGTATTTGAATACACGAGATTAAACATAAAAGTACACGAATGCGACTATTCAATATCAGAATAATAAGAGAGAAAGAGTTTACCAGCGTGAAGGCCTGCTCGGAGAAGACTGGTTATACAAGGGAAACAAGGGGGCTTTTATACGGGTGAAGGCGGAAGTCAGCGTCGTAGATTGATCTCGTTATTGCTGTTATTGCCGTGTTGGGATTGATACTCTGGCTGATGTCGATATCACGGTGTTGGGAATGGATACCTCCCGTGTGTCGACATCAGGGTGTCGGCAATGGATACTTCCCGTGAGTCAGCCTCACGGTGTCGGCACTGGATACCTTCCGTGAGTCAGCCTCACGGTGTCGGCACTAGATACCTTCCGTGAAATCCGGGTGTGCTAAGATGGGTGCCGTAGTTAATCTGAGCTTAAGTTTTTGGAACGCGTTTTCTTGTTCAGTTCCCCACACAAAATCGACGTCGTTTTTAGTCAGTTCTGTGAGTGGGTGGGCGATTTTGCCGAAATTTCTTATGTACTTTCTGTAAAATCCAACAAATCCTAGAAAGCTTTTTACATGCTGTTTATTTTCTGGTACAGGGTAATTTTTTACTGCCTCAATTTTCTTTGGGTCTGTCGCGGAACCCTCTTCTGAGATTATGTGTCCTAGGTATAGAACACTCAATTCGAAGAAACAGCACTTGGAGAGTTTTAGTTTCATCCCTGATTTTGCGATGAGGGAAAATATTTCTTCGATATGCTTGATGTGCTCCTCTTCTGTTTTCGAGAATATGATCACATCATCTAAGTATACTAATGCAAATTTCCCAATAACTTTCCTCAGAATTTCAGTCATAATTCTTTGGAAGCATGGAGGTGCATTGGTCAAACCAAATGGCATTCTTTTGAATTGGTAATGACCATTTTGCGTTGTAAAGGCTGTCTTGTGCCTATCCTCCTTCTTTATTGGTATTTGCCAGTATCCACTGATGAAATCAAGCGTCGAGAAATATTTTGCTCCCTTCAAGTCGTCTTTTATTGCTTCAATACTAGGGATTGGGAATTTGTCCTTTATTGTTACATCATTTACGAATCTGAAATCGACACAGAATCGTATTGTTCCATCCTTCTTTTTCACTAATAGGATTGGTGAACTATACGGACTTTTACTTTCTTCAATCACATCGTTTGCTAACATCATTTCTACATGTTTTTCTATAACCGGCAACATCACTCGTGGCTGGCGTCTTGGTGGTATATATACTGGAGGGCCCACTGTCGGAATACTATGTTCTTCTCCAATGGCTTCGCCGAAGTCCGAATCTGAAGTGGCGAATATGTGTTTATTTCTTTCCAGTACTTTTCGAAGGTCTTCTTTTCTGATTTCTGTTTTTCCGATCAATTCTTTTATTTCTTCTTCGAGTTTTTGATGTATAATGACGCATACTTGACATGGTTGAATTTCTGATACTTTGGCCACGATGTGGTACTGTTTGCCGTTATTTTTGTATGATATCCGCCTGCTGGCGGTGTTTATTCGAAACTCTAGATTTGTTATGAAATCCATTCCTAGGATGCAACTAACCGCTAAATTTGGCACTACGTGGAAGTTGCTTTTAATCGGGTCGCTATCCACCGAGTGTAATTTCACTTGCAGTTCTACTGTTTTAACCTTTGGCATTGGATCCCCACATGCTGTAATGAGATTGAGGTTCTCTATTGATCTTTCCTTCTTTGCTGTTTGCGGTATCTGTTTTTCGAAGTCGGAGGAGATTACACTCGTTGTGGAGCCCGTGTCTATTAAAGCTGCTACTCGTCTGCTGCCTACTGTCACTAATATTGTAAATGGCTTATACTGTATTTTACACTGGGATGGGTCGCATTGTTTTGTTGATACGTGTCCAAATGCGATTATTTCCGTACGTTCTTGTAGTTGTTGAACGGTCTCCTGGTTAGGTCTCTGGGAGCTTGATTTCTTCTCACATTTTCTTCGCGCCATCTTTGGTATTTGCGACAAGCTCTTTTTATGTGTCCTTTATTCTTGCAAAAGAAACAGGTTCTGTCTTCAAGTCCTCCCGGGAACCCTCCGTTCCTTTGGTTATTCCAATTTTCTGGAGTACGATTTAGCGAATTACTCCTTTGTGGTTGTGTTTCTTGTGCTCCTTGACGGCGATTCTGTCTCCAGTCGTTATTACTTTGCGATCTTTGTCCCAGCGGGTAATACCGCGTGCGTCCGTCCACGTCCTCCGGGTTTTGCCTTTCTCTATATCTTGGGCTGTAACTTCTGCTCCTTCCGGAAAAACGGACTTGTTTCTCTCCCTCTTGCTTCTGTTCGGATATGTGTGCTACCGTTCCTGCTGCTACACCTGCGGAGTCAGCAGACAACTGTATGTTAGCTATAGCTTGCATAATCTGTTGCAATTCGGGATTTTTGTTTTTCTCGTTTTCTTGTTGCTCCGCTTTTTTATGGGCTTCTGATTCCTCTGTCAGGCGTCGCAAGTCCACGACTTGTTCGCATACTTGTGCTTTTTCCACTACTTCTTCGTAAGTATCCGTTGCTTTCAAGCTATTCCATAGGCTTGTCCTGATAGTTAGGCGCATTCCTTTCAACAAAGCCTCCTTTTTAACAGCGTTTCTTAGTTGAATTACTTCAGCGTCCTGGCTTTCTGCGGCTGCTCTTCCGTAGGCCGATTTGTATAGCTCGTCGATGCGGTGTCTGTATTCTCGTATGCGTTCGTTGAATTTCTGCTCTATCTTGCTGAGTTGTGCCCTTCTCATATCTTGTATCGTCGCGTCATCGAATCCCGCTTCCATGGCTGCTGTCCACGCTGCAAGGTTCGCTTTGATATTTACTCCTAGCGAATTATTAAATGCAGCTGCTGCTCTCCTTAGTTTGGACTGGAAAAATTTCAACTTCTGATCTTCGGTCCATCCAGCTTCTACGCCAACTCTGTTTGCTTTCTTTAGCCAGCTTTCAAATGTAGTGTTGTCGTCGAGGTCGCCACTGAATTCTGGAATATCTTTTCTATAATTGACGGCTGCTAGATTTAGCATTCCCGTTGTCATGGCTGCTGAAAATGTTCGGAAATCTCCTGGGTCGATTCCTCCGGCGCCTACTTGTCCAATAGGTCCTTGGGGTCCAGGTGGGCCTTGGTTGCCTGGAGGTCCTTGGTTGCCTGGAGGTCCTTGGTTGCCTGGAGGTCCTTGCTGGCCAACTTGCCCTGGAGCGCCTTGTTGTCCTGGTTGTCCATCTTGCCCCGGCTGGCCATCTTGCCCCGGTTGTCCCGGTGGTCCTTGTTGGCCTGGCGGTCCTTGTTGGCCTGGTGGCCCTGGCGACGGTGTTGGGGTATTAGGCATTTCCTCTTCTGTATCCGTCTGTTCGGATGAGTAATCTTCTTGGGTTGATGAAAGGCTTTTGTCGAATGCCGGGATTTCTGTTTTGTTTCTTTCGTATATGTCGATGAATTCTTTATCGACGCCAGCTATTTCTTTTTCTAGTTTAGCGATCTTTGCTTCTCTTTTATCGCTTTTTGGCTTTTCTTTAAGCTTTAGTACTTTGTGTTTGAGTTCGAAACTTCTCGTACTTAATTGCTGTAGACGTCCTGCAATTTGGCTTGGCCTTTGTGATCTCCGCAGTTCTGTCTCTGGCTTTGTTTCTACGCTGTCTTTCGGGACCACTTGGTTTGAAGGTGAGTCTGATTTTATATTTACCTCCAGTTTGGGTTGTCGGTTGTCGGTCATGTGGGTCCTTGATGTTCCTTTTCTGGGTCGAACTGTCGTTGTCTCCAGATAGTTCACAAAATGTTCAAATTTGCACAATAGTTTCAAGACACTTGTACAAATTGAAAGGTTCAATATTTTGGCACGTTCACCACTTGTAAGGCTCGTTCCAGCCTTACTTTACTTGTAAGAAATGGAGACGCAACGACTTGTACGAGGATGACGTTTGTATTTGAATACACGAGATTAAACATAAAAGTACACGAATGCGACTATTCAATATCAGAATAATAAGAGAGAAAGAGTTTACCAGCGTGAAGGCCTGCTCGGAGAAGACTGGTTATACAAGGGAAACAAGGGGGCTTTTATACGGGTGAAGGCGGAAGTCAGCGTCGTAGATTGATCTCGTTATTGCTGTTATTGCCGTGTTGGGATTGATACTCTGGCTGATGTCGATATCACGGTGTTGGGAATGGATACCTCCCGTGTGTCGACATCAGGGTGTCGGCAATGGATACTTCCCGTGAGTCAGCCTCACGGTGTCGGCACTGGATACCTTCCGTGAGTCAGCCTCACGGTGTCGGCACTAGATACCTTCCGTGAGTCAGCATCACGGTGTCCGTGAGCGGATCCTATTTGCTCAACGGACTCGTTTGCGCAGACGTCTTTTGAATTGCGCGCTTATGGCTGTCTGTGCTATAGATGCGCCGCTTGTTTGCTGGTTGCGGGTGCCCTCCCGTGGCTGGGTTCGGGTACTACTCTCTGCCACAGCGGTGAGTTAGCCCGATCCTTACATAACTAGCAATTTAACGGTATTCTGCGCTAAAATAGAACTTATTTTAACGATTCTATCAGTTCTTTTTCTGTTTTCTAAGAGACACGGGATGATTATGATGACAATTCTTACAGGTCCCAACGAGACTCGAACTCGTGATCTCCTGCTTACTAGGCAGGCGCTTTGCCATCTAAGCCATAGGACCACAAACCGTTATCATAGGACAACAATTTCAAAAGTGGTCATGACGTCACAACAGCAGTTTTACAATTGATTACTTATATTTTAAAGTTCCCAACTGTTCCACAGCACAAAGAACAATTAACAAAAAAATCAACTTTACGATACTTTACGATACTACGAGTCCTGGTCTCTTACTAGGAAGAGCAGATCCATGCTGCACAATTAGTTATTATGATTTGGTGTTTAAATTTCAGCATGGAAAATACCTTTGGAATTGTGCCCGAGTAGGCAGTCAAAATTAGATTACCAAGAAAATAATCATTATTACTAGCAATTTAACGGTATTCTGCGCTAAAATAGAACTTATTTTAACGATTCTATCAGTTCTTTTTCTGTTTTCTTAGAGACACGGGATGATTATGATGACATTTCTTACAGGTCCCAACGAGACTCGAACTCGTGATCTCCTGCTTAGTAGGCAGGCGCTTTGCCATCGAAGCCATAGGACCACAAAACGGCTTCATAGGACAACAATTTCAAAAGTGGTCATGACGTCACAACAGCAGTTTTACAATTGATTACTTCTATTTTAAAGTTCCCAACTGTTCCACAGCACAAAGAACAATTTACAAAAAAATCAACGAGATTTTCAACGATACTACGAGTCCTGGTTTCTTACTAGGAAGAGCAGATCCATGCAGCACAATTAGTTATTATGATTTGGTGTTTAAATTTCAGCATGGAAAATACCTATGGAATTGTGCCCGAGTAGGCAGTCAAAAATAGATTACCAAGAAAATAATCATTATAACTAGCAATTTGACGGTATTATGCGCTAAAATAGAACTTATTTTAACGATTCTATCAGTTCTTTTTCTGTTTTCTAAGAGACACGGGATGATTATGATGACATTTCTTAGAGGTCCCAACGAGACTCGAACTCGTGATCTCCTGCTTACTAGGCAGGCGCTTTGCCATCTAAGCCATAGGACCACAAACCTTTTTCATAGGACAACAATTTCAAAAGTGGTCATGACGTCACAACACCAGTTTTACAATTGATTACTTCTATTTTAAAGTTCCCAACTGTTCCACAGCACAAAGAACAATTTACAAAAAAATCAACGAGATTTTCAACGATACTACGAGTCCTGGTCTCTTACTAGCAAGAACAGATCCATGCAGCACAATTAGTTATTATGATTTGGTGTTTAAATTTCAGCATGGAAAATACCTATGGAATTGTGCCCGAGTAGACAGTCAAAAATAGTTTACCAAGAAAATAATCATTATAACTAGAAATTTGACGGTATTCTGCGCTAAAATAGAACTTATTTTAACGATTCTATCAGTTCTTTTTCTGTTTTCTTAGATACACGGGATGATTATGATGACATTTCTTACAGTTCCTAACGAGACTCGAACTCGTGATCTCCTGCTTACTAGGCAGGCGCTTTGCCATCTAAGCCATAGGACCACAAACCTTTCTCATAGGACAACACATTCAATAGTGTTCATGACGTCACAACAGCAGTTTTACAATTGATTACTTCGATTTCAAAGTTCCCAACTGTTCCACAGCACAAAGAACAATTTACAAAAAAATCAACGAGATTTTCAACGATACTACGAGTCCTGGTTTCTTTTTAGGAAGAGCAGATCCATGCTGCACAATTAGATATTATGATTTGGTGTTTAAATTTAAGCATGGAAAATACCTATGGAATTTTGCCTGAATAGGCAGTCATAATTAGACTACAAAGAAAATAATATTTATAACTAGCAATTTAACGGTATTCTGTGCTAAAATAGAACTGATTTTAACGATTCTATCAGTTATTTTTCTGATTTCTAAGAGACACGGGATGATTTTGATGACATTTCTTACTGGTCCCAATGAGACTCGAATTCGTGATCTCAAGCTTATTGGCAGGCACTTTGCCATCTAAGCCATAGGACAACAAACCATTGTCATAGGACATCAATTTCAAAAGTGGTCATAACGTCACAACAGCAGTTTTACAATTGATTTCTTCTATTTGGAAGTTCCCAACTGTTCCACAGCACAAAGCACAATTTACAAAAAAATCAACGAGATTTTCAACGATACTACGAGTCCTGGTTTCTTACTAGGAAGAGCAGATCCATGCAGCACAATGAGTTATTATGATTTGGTGTTTAAATTTCAGCATGGAAAATACCTATGGAATTGTGCCCGAGTAGGCAGTCAAAATTAGACTACCAAGAAAATCATCATTATAACTAGCAATTTAACGGTATTCTGCGCTAAAATACAACTTAATTCAACGATTCTATCAGTTCTTTTTCTGTTTTCTAAGAGACACGGGATAATTATGATGAAATTTCTTACAGGTCCCAACGAGACTCGAACTCGTGATCTCCTGCTTACTAGGCAGGCGCTTTGCCATCTAAGCCATAGGACCACAAACCTTTTTCATAGGACAACAATTTCAAAAGTGGTCATGACGTCACAACAGCAGTTTTTCAATTGATTTCTTCTATTTTAAAGTTCCCAACTGTTCCACAGCACAAAGAACAATTTACAAAAAAATCAATGAGATTTTCTACGATACTACGAGTCCTGGTCTCTTACTAGGAAGAGCAGATCCATGCAGCACAATTAGTTATTATGATTTGGTGTTTAAATTTCAGCATGGAAAATACCTGTGCAATTGTGCCCGAGTAGGCAGTAAAAATTAGATTACCTAGAAAATAATTATTATAACTAGCAATTTAACGGTATTCTGCGCTAAAATAGAACTTATTTTAACGATTCTATCAGTTCTTTTTCTGTTTTCTAAGAGACACAAGATGATTATGATGACATTTCTTACAGATCCCAACGAAACTTGAACTCGTGATCTCCTGCTTACTAGGCAGGCGCTTTGTCATCTAAGCCATAGGACCACAAACTTATTTCATAGGACAACAATTTCAAAAGTGGTCATGACGTCACAACAGCAGTTTTACAATTGATTACTTCTATTTTAAAGTTCCCAACTGTTCCACAGCACAAAGAACAATTTACAAAAAAATCAACGAGATTTTCTACGATACTACTAGTCCTGGTCTCTTACTAGGAAGAGCAGATCCATGCAGCACAATTAGTTATTATGATTTCGTGTTTAAATTTCAGCATGGAAAATACCTATGGAATTGTGCCCGAGTAGGCAGTCAAAATTAGATTACCAAGAAAATAATCATTATAACTAGCAATTTAACGGTATTCTGCGCTAAAATAGAACTTATTTCAACGATTCTATCAGTTATTTTTCTGTTTTCTAAGAGTCACGGGATGATTATGATGACATTTCTTACAGGTCCTAACGAGACTCGAACTCGTGATCTCCTGCTTACTAGGCAGGCGCTTTTCCATCTAAGCCATAGGGCCACAAAACTTTTTCATAGGACAACAATTTCAAAAGTGGTCATGACGTCACAACAGCAGTTTTACAATTGATTACTTCTTTTTTAAAGTTCCCAACTGTTCTACAGCACAAAGAACAATTTACAAACAAATCAACGAGATTTTCAACGATACTACGAGTCCTGGTCTCTTACTAGGAAGAGCAGATCCATGCAGCACAATTAGTTATTATGATTTGGTGTTTAAATTTCAGCATGGAAAATACCTATGGAATTGTGCCCGAGTAGGCAGTCAAAATTAGATTACCAAGAAAATAATCATTATAACTAGCAATTTAACGGTATTCTGCGCTAAAATAGAACTTATTTTAAAGATTCTATCAGTTCTTTTTCTGATTTCTAAGAGACACGGGATAATTATGATGACATTTCTTACAGGTACCAATGAGACTCGAACTCGTGATCTCCTGCTTAGTAGGCAGGCGCTTTGCCATCGAAGCCATAGGACCACAAACCTTTTTCATAGGACAACAATTTCAAAAGTGTTCATGACGTCACAACAGCAGTTTTACAATTGATGACTTCTATTTTAAAGTTCCCAACTGTTCCACAGCACAAAGAATAATTTGAAATTGTCCCAGTCTACGCCAGGACAATTAGAATTGTACGAGATATACGCTTCGATTTGAACTGTGTTGACCTTGTATTGAGACAGCTGTTTTAAAGGGGGGTAGGGAAAAAGGGGAGTAACCGGCCGTCGCCTCCTCAGACAATTCGCTGATAACAAAGGTAGGGAGGGTGGGCGGGCAAACAAACAAACGGCTCAACAAACAAATAAACAAATAAACAAAGGAAAGGGGGAGCAGCACAAAAAATGACTCCGATCTCCTGCGTGGCTGGAATTTCTCATGGTGTCCATGAGATGGCCATCCTACTCTTAGTCTCCTCGACCACGATATCCCCGGCCTCTTCCACGGAAAGCGTTGCTGTTACCGGATGATCTAATTGAAAAAAGGAAAACCATTATGATTTTAATTCGGATCTACCTAAGACGGACCTTACGAACGATAAATTATTTGAACTGTAAGTGGTGGGAATGGGAGGGATCTTTACAGTTCAAATCGAAGCGTATATCTCGTACAATTCTAATTGTCCTGGCGTAGACTGGGACAATTTCAAATTGTACATATCGATTTACTAATCGATTTGAACTGTGATCTTTAAAGCGACTTAAATAAATAAATACCCACACAAACTTACGACTTTTCCGAATATTACATCTATATAAATTAACGGGGCGCGGTTCTCCCCCGTACAATGCATATAGATAAATTACGTGAACCGATAAGAACAGGAGCAAATTAAATACTTGTTTTTAGTTGCTGGTTCCATCCGTCTGAAGAACAACTCCGCCCAGTGATGGGTCCGTCGTTACTTCCCGATGATAAAACTTTCTGAAGGTGGACGCGGAGGCCCAGTGACCCGCGCGCAAGACCGTATCAACTGAGATTCCAGCTGCGACTGCCTTCGAAGCCGCGGCCCCCCGTGTTGAGTGGGCCGAGAACATATTGATGTCTATGCCCGCCTCTCTCAAGACCTGTTTGATCCAGCCAGATATCGTTACGCTCTTGACCGGATTGTGCTGACCTACCGAGCTGATGAACAGCGAGCCCTCGTTATGAGGGCCCCTGAACACCTCCGTTTTAAAAATGTACGCTCGTAGGCACGCGACCGGGTCCAGCAGCTCGTCATCTAGCTTTTTTACTGAGAAGGACTGTAGCGATCCTGCTTTCTGGGCCTTGCGGGGTCTATTGAAGGCGAAGGAGACTCTACTTTCTGCGAATATTATGGACTTTAAATTTATCGAAGCCAAGTCTGATGCTTGAAACAAGGTGGCTAGGGCCAAGAGTGTCGATAATTTCGACGCCAGCGCGCATAGAGAGAGGGCCGCATTTTCTTTTCTTTTGAGATGAGACAGCACTGTATCTACATCCCAAACGGAGTCATACTTGGCTGCTGGTGGTTTTTTGTTGTAAATGCCTTTCATTAATAATAAAATCTTTGGATGTTGGCCCACTGGGAAGCCTTCAACCTTTTCTAGTGTGGCGGACAGGGCGGATCTATACACATTGACCGTACTGTATGATTTTGACCTGGATTGCTCCGCCAAAAAGGCCGTTACCACGATCAAATCATTACACATGGGATCCGAACCCCTTCCCACACACCAATCTGCCCAAATTCGCCAGGCACTACCGTACGCGCTGGTTGTATTTGATCTGATGGCCCCCACGAAAAGCTCGACCACTTCTCCCGAAAAACCTTGCTTTCCGTACATCGCCCTGACAATTTCCAGGCGACTAGCCCGAAGCCCGGAACGCTGCATAATGGATTCGTCTCCCCTTTGACCGATTTCAGCAGCCCTGGGCTCGGCCTCAAGACCCGAGGGGTGTCGCACGCCATGCTCAACAGCGTTGGGAACCACGGCTGAGCCGGCCAAAGTGGGCAGATCAATAAAATCGACGCTCCTTCCCTCCGCGCTTTCGATAGGCAATCCCGAATGACCGCGAATGGCGGGAACGCATATGCCCCTTTTAGCTCCGCCCAATTCAGAGAAAACGCATTCCATGCCCAGGCTCCGGGCTGCGGGTTCCAGGACACAAATTTTGGTAGCTGCGCGTTCCAGGGGTTCGCAAACAGGTCGATCGAGACCTTCCAAACTCTCCAAAGAGCTTGAAATGTCCTCGGATCCAGTTGCCAGTCGCTCCAATCGATCCTCCTTCTCGACTCCCTGTCTGCGATAACGTTCAAAATTCCCGGTAAATACTGCGCCCTTAATGTAACATTACGCTCCTCACACCAGCGCGCAACTTGGACGGCCAAACGCGTCAACGATTCGGAATGTGTGCCCCCTTTCTTATTGATATACGCAACGGCCGTTGTGTTGTCCAGTCTGAGCTCGACAGTGCAGTTTGATTCAAATGCGGCGAACGACCTAAGCGCATTGAAGGCGCCCAACAACTCCAACTCGTTGATGTGGCGTCCCGCTTCTTCCTGTGACCACGTCATACTGGTGCGGAGACCGTTACACTCCGCCCCCCAACCCGAAAGCGACGCGTCGGCGCAAATTGACATGATGGGCTCTGACTCAAACATAGACTGGCCTTCACCGGTGGCCAGGTTCTTCGCCCACCACTCTAACTCTTCTTTCGCTAGTCGTGAAAGGACAATTATTTCCTGCAGGTTCCCTTCATTCGCTCTTGCACGTTCTATATAAAGAGCTTGCACCTCTCTGTAGTGAGCCTGTGCAAACGGCACAGCTGTTGCCGCCCAGGTAAAACTGCCTAACAGACTCGCTAGCTCCCTCAGTGCCACCCTTGATTTTTTTGCCAATTCCGCACTCCTGGTTCCTATTGACTCGACCTTTTTTTCTGGCAAGCGGAACCGCATAAAAATCGAGTCAACCAACATGCCCAAAAATTCCATCAACTGGGACGGAGTCTCTACAGACTTGTCCGAATTGATCACAAAGCCCAGAATTTGTAACAATTTTTTAATAAAATTTAGTTGCTCTACGATGGCCACCTTACACTGATTCAGCAGGATGATGTCATCGAGATAAATGATCACCCTAAACCCGAGGCTCCTCAAGAAAGCTACAACTGGTCTTAAAAGCTTAGTGAATGCCCAAGGGGCAGAGGCCAGGCCGAAGCAAAGACAGGTAAACTGGAACACTCCCCCTTCCCATATGAATTGAAGGAACTCGTGGAAATCACGATGGACGGGGACTGTCAAATACGGGTCTTTTAGGTCCAGCTTCACCATCCAATCCCCTTTTACGATCAAGTGCCTGAGCGAGGCCAGGTTCTCCATCTTAAAGTGTCTATATACCACAAATTGATTGAGACTTTTCAAATTAATTATAGGTCTAAATCCTCCCGACTGTTTCTTTATAATGAACATCTGGCTGACAAACCGGATCGTGCTGGCCCTTACCGCCGCTCCTTTCTGAATTAACGACCTAACTTCGTCCCGCCCAATGTTCAATTGCTCTTCTCCCATTCGTACGTTCGACGGAAAATTAAGCATCGTGGGAGGTGACTCGAACTCAAGTTCCAGCCCGTTCCTGACCACATTAAGAATCCAAGGATCGGCTGAAATAAGTCCCCAAGCTCTCCAAAAATGTCTAATTCTTCCACCAATAACACTTAAAGCTATTGGGGGAGGAGAGCTAGAAAGGGAATATATTAAATCTATTGCGTACCTATTGTCGCTCCAATCCTGTTGGTTGTTATTCCACCGGCTAGCCGATCCGGGCCCTTGGCGGCCCTGATCCCCTACGCCGTGTCTGGTATCTCGGGAATCTGGTTGCTGAAAACGGACGGCATGCCGTTGGTTACCGTTGTCATCTCGGATGTTACCGGCTCCGCCACTGCTGTGGTTGGTCTGCCGGCCTCGGTAACTGCTCTGCTGATCGTGGGAAGAGGGTAAGGAGACACGCTCTTTCACTGGCAGCTTGCCCTTTCTCTGCCCTCCTACGTCCAGGTCGACCAGCTCTCTGACGAAACGCCCACTTTTCGATAGCCTCTTCATGACGGAGCTTCCAAACAGATCTTTTCCTTCACTGACTTCAAAAATTTCACGGTCTTCTAGAAGCGGAATGATCGCAGGGCCCACTATCTCCAAGATGTTCCGACGGCGCAAGTCAGAAACGTCAAAATAGGATCTTCCGATTAACTCTGCCAAATGACGGACTGCTTTACCCGCATCTCCTTCCAACTCTTTGGACTCCAAAAACGCAAGCACTGAGAAAACTGGGAGCATGGATTGTTGCACTTTGTAAAGAGTCTTCTCCACTTCATTGACTCCTTTTCCGGTTGATGGGCCTAACAACTTTTGCAATTTCAAGTGCATCTCGAAGTCGATTGACGGGACCTTAAAGTCCATGCTGTCTTCCACATCCAATCTGTACTTGGATTTCAGCTGCCCAACTCTCTTGTTGCTCGCTCCTCTTCTCAGTCTTTTCGGCATGCGCCTGCTCTGCTTGATGGAAGGCTTGAGTCTTTTCTTCTTACTACTCTTTGGGGCGTGCTGAGCTTCTATGAAGGAGGCTAGTTGTAACAGGGCCTGCCCCACCGCTGGAATCGGTCTCCCCTGAGCCACTCCGTCTGCTGCTGCCACTCCGTCTGCTGCTGCCACTCCGTCTGCTGCTGCCACTCCGTTTGCTGCTGCCACGGCTCTCGCCGGAGCTTCCAATCCACCTGCATCACCATCTCTTCCTGGGGCTGGGACGTCTTCACCGGCTCCACCAAAAGTTGCACGAATAAGATTTGACAGTGCTACTGAGGCTGCAGCAGCACTCCCTGACCCACTCGCCTTCGGATTGCTGGGATTTTTTTGGATACGATCGGGGGACGTGTCCCTTTCTTCCTACGTGATGCGACGTACGAGTCGGTGGACGAGGCGTCCGAAGTGTCTGTCGAAGACGAAGAACTTGAAGATTCACTAGAACTAGAAGCTTCCGATTCCCTACGCCTTTTATTCCCCATCTTGCAATCGAACTTTCACAAAATACTTGACTGGCAAAGAACTACCGAAAAACTGCGACTGCTCCCCGTCAACAGCTAGAATGGTCTGTGGAGGCGACGGCCGGTTACTCCCCTTTTTCCCTACCCCCCTTTAAAACAGCTGTCTCAATACAAGGTCAACACAGTTCAAATCGATTAGTAAATCGATATGTACAATTTACAAACAAATCAACGAGATTTTCAACGATACTACGAGTCCTGGTCTCTTACTAGGAAGAGCAGATCCATGCAGCACAATTAGTTATTATGATTTGGTGTTTAAATTTCAGCATGGAAAATACCTATGGAATTGTGCCCGAGTAGGCAGTCAAAATTAGATTACCAAGAAAATAATCATTATAACTAGCAATTTAACGGTATTCTGCGCTAAAATACAACTTATTTCAACGATACTATCAGTTCTTTTTCTGTTTTCTAAGAGACACGGGATGATTATGATAACTTTTCTTACAGGTCCCAACGAGACTCGAACTCGTGATCTCCTGCTTACTAGGCAGGCGCTTTTCCATCTAAGCCATAGGACCACAAAACTTTTTCATAGGACAACAATTTAAAAAGTGGTCATGACGTCACAACAGCAGTTTTACAATTGATTACTTCTTTTTTAAAGTTCCCAACTGTTCCACAGCACAAAGAACAATTTACAAAAAAATCAACGAGATTTTCAACGATACTACGAGTCCTGGTCTCTTACTAGGAAGAGCAGATCCATGCAGCACAATTAGTTATTATGATTTCGTGTTTAAATTTCAGCTTGGAAAATACCTATGGAATTGTGCCCGAGTAGGCAGTCAAAATTAGATTACCAAGAAAATAATCATTATAACTAGCAATTTAACGGTATTCTGCGCTAAAATAGAACTTATTTTAAAGATTCTATCAGTTCTTTTTCTGATTTCTAAGAGACACGGGATAATTATGATGACATTTCTTACAGGTACCAATGAGACTCCAACTCGTGATCTCCTGCTTAGTAGGCAGGCGCTTTGCCATCGAAGCCATAGGACCACAAACCTTTTTCATAGGACAACAATTTCAAAAGTGGTCATGACGTCACAACAGCAGTTTTACAATTGATTACTTCTTTTTTAAAGTTCCCAACTGTTCCACAGCACAAAGAACAATTTACAAAAAAATCAACGAGATTTTCAACGATACTACGAGTCCTGGTCTCTTACTAGGAAGAGCAGATCCATGCAGCACAATTAGTTATTATGATTTCGTGTTTAAATTTCAGCATGGAAAATACCTATGGAATTGTGCCCGAGTAGGCAGTCAAAATTAGATTACCAAGAAAATAATCATTATAACTAGCAATTTAACGGTATTCTGCGCTAAAATAGAACTTATTTCAACGATTCTATCAGTTATTTTTCTGTTTTCTAAGAGTCACGGGATGATTATGATGACATTTCTTACAGGTCCTAACGAGACTCAAACTCGTGATCTCCTGCTTACTAGGCAGGCGCTTTTCCATCTAAGCCATAGGACCACAAAACTTTTTCATAGGACAACAATTTCAAAAGTGGTCATGACGTCACAACAGCAGTTTTACAATTGATTACTTCTTTTTTAAAGTTCCCAACTGTTCTACAGCACAAAGAACAATTTACAAAAAAACCAACGAGATTTTCAACGATTCTACGAGTCCTGGTCTCTTACTAGGAAGAGCAGATCCATGCAGCACAATTAGTTATTATGATTTGGTGTTTAAATTTCAGCATGGAAAACACATGTGCAATTGTGCCCGAGTAGGCAGTCAAAATTAGATTACCTAGAAAATAATTATTATAACTAGCAATTTAACGGTATTCTGCGCTAAAATAGAACTTATTTTAACGATTCTATCAGTTCTTTTTCTGTTTTCTAAGAGACACAGGATGATTATGATGACATTTCTTACAGGTCCCAACGAGACTCAAACTCGTGATCTCCTGCTTACTAGGCAGGTGCTTTTCCATCTAAGCCATAGGACCACAAAACTTTTTCATAGGACAACAATTTCAAAAGTGGTCATGACGTCACAACAGCAGTTTTACAATTGATTACTTCTTTTTTAAAGTTCCCAACTGTTCCACAGCACAAAGAACAATTTACAAAAAAATCAACGAGATTTTCAACGATACTACGAGTCCTGGTCTCTTACTAGGAAGAGCAGATCCATGCAGCACAATTAGTTATTATGATTTCGTGTTTAAATTTCAGCATGGAAAATACCTATGGAATTGTGCCCGAGTAGGCAGTCAAAATTAGATTACCAAGAAAATAATCATTATAACTAGCAATTTAACGGTATTCTGCGCTAAAATAGAACTTATTTCAACGATTCTATCAGTTATTTTTCTGTTTTCTAAGAGTCACGGGATGATTATGATGACATTTCTTACAGGTCCTAACGAGACTCAAACTCGTGATCTCCTGCTTACTAGGCAGGCGCTTTTCCATCTAAGCCATAGGACCACAAAACTTTTTCATAGGACAACAATTTCAAAAGTGGTCATGACGTCACAACAGCAGTTTTACAATTGATTACTTCTTTTTTAAAGTTCCCAACTGTTCTACAGCACAAAGAACAATTTACAAAAAAACCAACGAGATTTTCAACGATTCTACGAGTCCTGGTCTCTTACTAGGAAGAGCAGATCCATGCAGCACAATTAGTTATTATGATTTGGTGTTTAAATTTCAGCATGGAAAACACATGTGCAATTGTGCCCGAGTAGGCAGTCAAAATTAGATTACCTAGAAAATAATTATTATAACTAGCAATTTAACGGTATTCTGCGCTAAAATAGAACTTATTTTAACGATTCTATCAGTTCTTTTTCTGTTTTCTAAGAGACACAGGATGATTATGATGACATTTCTTACAGGTCCCAACGAGACTCAAACTCGTGATCTCCTGCTTACTAGGCAGGTGCTTTTCCATCTAAGCCATAGGACCACAAAACTTTTTCATAGGACAACAATTTCAAAAGTGGTCATGACGTCACAACAGCAGTTTTACAATTGATTACTTCTTTTTTAAAGTTCCCAACTGTTCCACAGCACAAAGAACAATTTACAAAAAAATCAACGAGATTTTCAACGATACTACGAGTCCTGGTCTCTTACTAGGAAGAGCAGATCCATGCAGCACAATTAGTTATTATGATTTCGTGTTTAAATTTCAGCATGGAAAATACCTATGGAATTGTGCCCGAGTAGGCAGTCAAAATTAGATTACCAAGAAAATAATCATTATAACTAGCAATTTAACGGTATTCTGCGCTAAAATAGAACTTATTTTAAAGATTCTATCAGTTCTTTTTCTGATTTCTAAGAGACACGGGATAATTATGATGACATTTCTTACAGGTACCAATGAGACTCGAACTCGTGATCTCCTGCTTAGTAGGCAGGCGCTTTGCCATCGAAGCCATAGTGCCACAAAACTTTTTCATAGGACAACAATTTCAAAAGTGGTCATGACGTCACAACAGCAGTTTTACAATTTATTACTTCTTTTTTAAAGTTCCCAACTGTTCCACAGCACAAAGAACAATTTACAAAAAAATCAACGAGATTTTCAACGATACTACGAGTCATGGTCTCTTACTAGGAAGAGCAGATCCATGCAGCACAATTAGTTATTATGATTTCGTGTTTAAATTTCAGCATGGAAAATACCTGTGCAATTGTGCCCGAGTAGGCAGTCAAAATTAGATTACCTAGAAAATAATTATTATAACTAGCAATTTAACGGTATTCTGCGCTAAAATAGAACTATTTTAAAGATTCTATCAGTTCTTTTTCTGTTTTCTAAGAGACACGGGATGATTATGATGACATTTCTTACAGGTCCCAACGAGACTCAAACTCGTGATCTCCTGCTTACTAGGCAGGCGCTTTGCCATCTAAGCCATAGGACCACAAAACTTTTTCATAGGACAACAACTTCAAAAGTGGTCATGACGTCACAACAGCAGTTTTACAATTGATTACTTCTTTTTTAAAGTTCCCAACTGTTCCACAGCACAAAGAACAATTTACAAAAAAATCAACGAGATTTTCAACGATACTACGAGTCCTGGTCTCTTACTAGGAAGAGCAGATCCATGCAGCACAATTAGTTATTATGATTTGGTGTTTAAATTTCAGCATGGAAAATACCTGTGCAATTGTGCCCGAGTAGGCAGTCAAAATTAGATTACCTAGAAAATAATTATTATAACTAGCAATTTAACGGTATTCTGCGCTAAAATAGAACTATTTTAAAGATTCTATCAGTTCTTTTTCTGTTTTCTAAGAGACATGGGATGATTATGATGACATTTCTTACAGGTCCCAACGAGACTCGAACTCGTGATCTCTTGCTTACTAGGCAGGCGCTTTGCCATCTAAGCCATAGGACCACAAAACTTTTTCATAGGACAACAACTTCAAAAGTGGTCATGACGTCACAACAGCAGTTTTACAATTGATTACTTCTATTTTAAAGTTCCCAACTGTTCCACAGCACAAAGAACAATTTACAAAAAAATCAGCGAGATTTTCAACGATACTACGAGTCCTGGTCTCTTACTAGGAAGAGCAGATCCATGCAGCACAATTAGTTATTATGATTTGGTGTTTCAATTTCAGCATGGAAAATACCTATGGAATTGTGCCCGAGTAGGCAGTCAAAATTAGATTACCAAGAAAATAATCATTATAACTAGCAATTTAAAGGTATTCTGCGCTAAAATACAACTTATTTTAACGATTCTATTAGTTCTTTTTCTGTTTTCTAAGAGACACGGGATGATTATGATGACATTTCTTACAGGTCCCAACGAGACTCGAACTCGTGATCTCCTGCTTACTAGGCAGGCGCTTTGCCATCTAAGCCATAGGACCACAAACCTTTTTCATAGGACAACAATTTCAAAAGTGGTCATGACGTCACAACAGCAGTTTTACAATTGATTACTTCTATTTTAAAGTTCCCAACTGTTCCACAGTACAAAGAACAATTTATAAAAAAATCGACGAGATTTTCAACGATACTACGAGTCCTGGTCTCTTACTAGGAAGAGCAGATCCATGCAGCACAATTAGTTATTATGATTTGGTGTTTCAATTTCAGCATGGAAAATACCTATGGAATTGTGTTCGAGTAGGCAGTCAAAATTATATTACCAAGAAAATAATCATTATAACTAGCATTTTAACGGTATTCTGCGCTAAAATAGAAATTATTTTAACGATTCTATCAGTTCTCTTTAAGACTTCTAGGAGACACGCGATGATTATGATGACATTTCTTACAGGTCCCAACGAGACTCGAACTCGTGATCTCCTTCTTACTAGGAAGGCGCTTTGCCATCTAAGCCATAGGACCAAAAATCTTTTTCATAGGACAACAATTTACAAATGTGGTCATGACGTCACAACAGCAGTTTTACAATTGATTACTTCTATTTTAAAGTTCCCAACTGTTCCACGGCACAAAGAACAATTTACAAAAAAATCAACGAGATTTTCAACGATACTACGAGTCCTGGTCTCTTACTAGGAAGAGCAGATCCATGCAGCACAATTAGTTATTATGATTTGGTGTTTAAATTTCAGCATGGAAAATACCTATGGAATTGTGCCCGAGTAGGCAGTCAAAATTAGATTACCAAGAAAATAATCATTATAACTAGCAATTTAAAGGTATTCTGCGCTAAAATAAACTTAATTTAACGATTCTATTAGTTCTTTTTCTGTTTTCTAAGAGACACGGGATGATTATGATGACATTTCTTACAGGTCTCAACGAGACTCAAACTCGTGATCTCCTGCTTACTAGGCAGGCGCTTTGCCATCTAAGCCATAGGACCACAAAACGGCTTCATAGGACAACAATTTCAAAAGTGGTCATGACGTCACAACAGCAGTTTTACAATTGATTACTTCTATTTTAAAGTTCCCAACTGTTCCACAGCACAAAGAACAATTTATAAAAAAATCGAAACGATACTACGAGTCCTGGTCTCTTACTAGGAAGAGCAGATCCATGCAGCACAATTAGTTATTATGATTTGGTGTTTCAATTTCAGCATGGAAAATACCTATGGAATTGTGTTCGAGTAGGCAGTCAAAATTATATTACCAAGAAAATAATCATTATAACTAGCATTTTAACGGTATTCTGCGCTAAAATAGAAATTATTTTAACGATTCTACCAGTTCTCTTTAAGACTTCCAAGAGACACGCGATGATTATGATGACATTTCTTACAGGTCCCAACGAGACTCGAACTCGTGATCTCCTGCTTACTAGGAAGGCGCTTTGCCATCCAAGCCATAGCACCAAAAATCTTTTTCATAGGACAACAATTTCCAAATGTGGTCATGACGTCACAACAGCAGTTTTACAATTGATTACTTCTATTTTAAAGTTCCCAACTGTTCCACAGCACAAAGAACAATTTACAAAAAAATCAACGAGATTTTCTACGATACTACGAGTCCTGGTCTCTTACTAGGAAGAGCAGATCCATGCAGCACAATTAGTTATTATGATTTGGGGTTTCAATTTCAGCATGGAAAATACCTATGGAATTGTTCCCGAGTAGGCAGTCAAAATTAGATTACCAAGAAAATAATCATTATAACTAGCAATTTAACGGTATTCTGCGCTAAAATAGAACTTATTTTAACGATTCCATCAGTTCTTTTTCTGTTTTCTAAGAGAAACGGGATGATTATGATGACATTTCTTACAGGTCCCAACGAGACTCGAACTGGTGATCTCCTGCTTACTAGGCAGGCGCTTTGCCATCGAAGCCATAGGACCACAAACCTTTTTCATAGGACAACAATTTCAAAAATGGTCATGACGTCACAACAGCAGTTTTACAATTGATTACTTCTATTTTAAAGTTCCCAACTGTTCCACAGCACAAAGAACAATTTATAAAAAAATCAACGAGATTTTCAACGATACTACGAGTCCTGGTCTCTTACTAGGAAGAGCAGATCCATGCAGCACAATTAGTTATTATGATTTGGTGTTTCAATTTCCGCATGGAAAATACCTATGGAATTGTGTTCGAGTAGGCAGTCAAAATTAGATTACCAAGAAAATAATCATTATAACTAGTAATTTAACGGTATTCTGCGCTTGAATATAACTTATTTTAACGATTCAATCAGTTCTTTTTCTGTTTTCTCAGAGACACGGGATGATTTTGATGAAATTTCTTACAGGTCCCAACGAGATTCGAACTCGTGATCTCCTGCTTACTAGGCCAGAACCACCTAGCTACCTAGAAAATAATTATTATAACTAGAAATTTAACGGTATTCTGCGCTAAAATAGAACTATCAGTTCTTTTTCTGTTTTCTAAGAGAAACGGGATGATTATGATGACATTTCTTACAGGTCCCAACGAGACTCAAACTCGTGATCTCCTGCTTACTAGGCAGGCGCTTTTCCATCTAAGCCATAGGACCACAAAACTTTTTCATAGGACAACAATTTCAAAAGTGGTCATGACGTCAAAACAGCAGTTTTACAATTGATTACTTCTATTTTAAAGTTCCCAACTGTTCCACAGCACAAAGAACAATTTACAAAAAAATCAACCAGATTTTCAACGATACTACGAGTCCTGGTCTCTTACTAGGAAGAACAGATCCATGCAGCACAATTAGTTATTATGATTTGGTGTTTAAATTTCAGCATGGAAAATACCTGTGGAATTGTGCCCGAGTAGGCAGTCAAAATTAGATTACCTAGAAAATAATTATTATAACTAGCAATTTAACGGTATTCTGCGCTAAAATAGAACTTATTTTAACGATTCAATCAGTTCTTTTTCTGTTTTCTAAGAGACACGGGATGATTTTGATGAAATTTCTTACAGGTCCCAACGAGATTCGAACTCGTGATCTCCTGCTTACTAGGCCAGAACCACCTAGCTACCTAGAAAATAATTATTATAACTAGAAATTTAACGGTATTCTGCGCTAAAATAGAACTTATTTTAATGATTCTATCAGTTCTTTTTCTGTTTTCTAAGAGAAACGGGATGATTATGATGACATTTCTTACAGGTCCCAACGAGACTCAAACTCGTGATCTCCTGCTTACTAGGCAGGCGCTTTTCCATCTAAGCCATAGGACCACAAAACTTTTTCATAGGACAACAATTTCAAAAGTGGTCATGACGTCAAAACAGCAGTTTTACAATTGATTACTTCTATTTTAAAGTTCCCAACTGTTCCACAGCACAAAGAACAATTTACAAAAAAATCAACGAGATTTTCAACGATACTACGAGTCCTGGTCTCTTACTAGGAAGAGAAGATCCATGCTGCACAATTAGTTATTATGATTTGGTGTTTAAATTTCAGCATGGAAAATACCTATGGAATTCTGCCCGAGTAGGCAGTCAAAATTAGATTACCAAGAAAATAATCATTATAATTAGCAATTTAACGGTATTCTGCTCTAAAATATAACTTATTTTAACGATTCTAACAGCTCTATTTTTGTTTTCTAAGAGACACGGGATGAATATGATGACATTTCTTACAGGTCCCAACGAGACTCGAACTCGTGATCTCCTGCTTACTAGGCAGGCGCTTTTCCATCTAAGCCATAGGACCACAAAATTTTTTCATAGGACAACAATTTCCAAATGTGGTCATGACGTCACAACAGCAGTTTTACAATTGATTACTTCTATTTTAAAGTTCCCAACTGTTCCACGGCACAAAGAACAATTTACAAAAAAATCAACGAGATTTTCAACGATACTACGAGTCCTGGTCTCTTACTAGGAAGAGCAGATCCATGCAGCACAATTAGTTATTATGATTTGGTGTTTAAATTTCAGCATGGAAAATACCTATGGAATTGTGCCCGAGTAGGCAGTCAAAATTAGATTACCAAGAAAATAATTATTATAACTAGCAATTTAACGGTATTCTGCGCTAAAATAGAACTTATTTTAACGATTCTATCAGTTCTTCTTCTGATTTCTAAGAGACACGGGATGATTATGATGACATTTCTTACAGGTCCTAACGAGACTCGAACTCGTGACCTCATACTTACTTAACAGGCGCTTTGCCATCTAAGCCATAGAACAATAAATCGTTTTCAAAGGACAACAAGTTCAAAAGTAATCATGACGTCACAACAGCAGTTTTACAATTGATTACTTTTATTTGAAAGTTCCCTACTGTTCCACAGCACAAAGAACAATTTACAAAAAAATCAACGAGATTTTCAACCCCCGAACAAAACGGTGTAGCCAAACGGACCAATCGAACAATACTAGATTCCGTTCGCTGTATGATCATCTCAAGTGGTCTTCCAGCAACTCTGTGGGCTGAGGCTGTCTCCTACACCACTTATGTTCGCAACAGAGTTCTCTCTCGGACATCCAATATTACTCCCTTCAAGCACTGGAACGGAAGGAAGCCAAACGTATCAGATTTACGTATTTTTGGAGCAAGGGCCTTTGTACGAGTCCCTGACACAGCAAAACTGGATGCTAGAAGCCAAGAAGGCATATTCGTAGGGCGGTGCAACACTCAAAACGCATCAAGAGTATTCATCCCTGACACCAGAAAGATTGTAGTCAGCAAAGACGTTAAGGTTGATTAGGAAGTCCTTTACCGTGACATGAAGAATCTACCATCCTCAACGGTAACCTCAAGCATTACATTTTTTTTTGCGTCATTACTTATATCTTTATCCATTACTACAGCATGAACTGAGAATCACTGACACGGAAGATGAAGAAATGAATGTAGACGAAGCTGAACCACTCACTCATCCAAATGGTCCTCAATCAGACGAAGCTTCAACTCCGTTTACTGACTTGAATCTCATCGAAGACGTGCCTATCCATGACAATCCAATCGTCAACGAGGAGGAAACTCTTCCTGAAAACCTGATTTACGAGGACAAGACTCCTTCCACTACTAAAACTTATCAAAGAGATGAAGACTCTCGTCCTCATCAGCGAGTGCGCCAATCAACTCGTACACCGAAGTACAGCGAGATATTCCTCGAATGGCAACAATCCTTGGCCAAACAAGCAACTTTATCCTGCGTATCAGCCGAAACCCAAGAAGTCAACACTCCTTCTCCTTCACTGGAACCCTCGAGTTATCTGGAAGCCATCTCCTGTGCTGATGTCAAATACTTGATACCCGCCATCTTTGAAGAATATGACTCGCTCCTACAAAACGGCACCTGGACACTCTGTCGACTTCCACCAAAACGGAAGGCAATCGAAGGCCAATGGGTGATGAAATTCAAGCCTGAATTCAAGTCAACACCCGCAAGATATAAAGCCCGTTTTGTCATTCATCATCCCTGCTGAACCCGTCATAAAAATTGTTAGAAGCGCCCTATAGCGGCTGCACGCCAACACAGTTTCTTGATTGCTTTCAAGAAACATGACGTTAAACATACTGTGATGTGTATCACATCTTGATAAACTGGAAAAAAGCGCCTTTGAGCACTTGGAAACGAGTGGAAAAGGCGCCATATAAATTGAAACATAACATAACATAACATTAAAGGGTACTCGCAAGTATTTGGACTGGACTACACCGAAACCTACGCACCCGTAGCCAAAAATTAATCTCTCTGTCTTATCCTGGCCATAGCTACTGCAAAAAATCTCGAGATGATCCAGCTCGACGTGAAGACAGCCTTCTTATATTGTGAGAACTGAAAAGTTACTCACTCCAACACGGTGATAGACGGGGTAAAGATTTTATTGTAGAAACATACATGGCTTTACGGTCCTACATGCGAAGTGCGAGACTTCTCTAGCATGAGGCGGGCAAATACAAAAACATAACTACAATGGAAAAAGAAGAAACAATTACCCGACAGAATGTGACATCCTGCGAGCCAGAAGGAGTGAGCCAACACTAGACCGACTGAACAGCCTAGCATTGACTCGAGAAGGGGTGAGCCAACACCAGACCGATTGAACAGCCTAGCATTGACTGAAGAAGAACTGCGTTGGGTGGGGTTTTATACAAGTCAGAACAGGGTCAAACGCGGTCATTGACAGTAGAGTCAAGGTTAGCGTGGGTCATAAAACAGAAGGGGGGAATGACTTGTATCGAGGTCAGCGAGGGAGCAATAAACAAACGAGGGGAATGAACTATTTTGCCAATAAGCAGAACGCTGACAGCCAATCCTTACAATATGGAACGCTGGACGGAAGATATACATGAAACAGCCTGAAGGTTTCGTCATCCCCGGAAAGGAACATGAAGTCTGCCGCCTTGCCAAAAGCATCTACGGTCTAAAACAAGCCTCCAAAGTATGGAACATCAAGTTCATTGAATTCATCATCAAGTTTGGCCTAACTAGAAGTCAAGCGGACCCATGCATCTACTACTTACACCTCCGTCTGGGGGAGGCTGATGAAGAGCTAACCATCTTCATCCTATACGTCGATGACGGACTCATCCTGAGTAACATCAAGTGAATTCTCACAGACAAGGTGGAATTCCTCGGTAAAGAATTTGAAGTTCGATCTCTTCCCACAGATCGCTTCATAGGTGTCGACATCAATCGCAACCGACATCTAGGAACCATTCATCTCTCACAACCGGAATGCGTCCAAAAAAATTCTAGAGAGATTCAACATGAGCAACTGCAATCCTCTAGCGGTCCCAGCCGATCCATGTGTCAAGCTATCACCACAAATGAGCCCACAAAACGAAGAAGAAAAGAAAGAAATGACCTGTTGGAAATGAAATGGACTTCCAACAGATGGCTGCAACATCCAGCTGAATTACTTAACTCAACTGTATATATTTAAAGGGCCCGACAGGTGGCCCCGTTGTCACCCGCTTGATTGCGCTATTTCTTTGTGCCCTTTCCCCCCTCCCCTGGTGTTAATGTAGTATTCTGGAGGGGGTCGGGCCCCGGCTCTCTCTTATCATCACTTGCAAGAGTCACTCTCACATCATATCTTGTCACGCTCAGTCTTAATACAATAGAATCAGGACACACATCTATCTTCCCGTGTCATTCAACTCGTCTAAACTAAACATATTTCGGTACGTAAGTAGACACGGCTTACTATTCCGAACATGGTCCTTCGAACCGGAGACATTAATTAAGTTGGACCGGACTTGGTCCCTCGTACTTAATTCTTGTAACCGTCAATTTGTGTGTCCGATTTTAAAGCTTAAAACAAACTAAAACACCATTCGGCAAGAAATTTAATTTGAACCGGGTCCTCTTCGTAAAGGACCCCCTTCTCTCTCTTTCTTACTGTCTAAACTCTAAACTATCCAACAAACTCGAAAGTGAAATTTAGTTAAGTGTATGTACGTGTGCGATTTCAACAAAATCGTCCGACCGCCATCGCCATTTTTTCGGCGAAACCGTATGGCGGCCTGGGGCGTCAGATATTCTGAGCCGCCACACACTTACACACACTCAGCTGTAGCTTCTACTTTGTCATTTCTCTTTCTTTAATTTAAAAGTAAACTCATTCATCTAAAATCTTTTCAATTAAACTTTCTTCTGTAACAACTAACTTAAACTTAAACCTTTGTAATCGTAAATTCCCTTTTTTCTTAAATTTAAGATTCTCTTTTTTTTTTCGTGGACTTCGTTAATCATTCTTCACCAAAACTCTTTCTCACTTGAATTCTTGTGCAAATTAAAAATTATTTCCTTCTGTTCGCCCTCCGCAAACTCGCGGAGCTTTCAGTCGGAAGCTCCTTTTTCTTTTCTATTTTCAAGATTTAGCCAGATCAAAGGAGGAAGAGTAGAGGCTCGCCATCATGGCCTGAAGTCCAGAGAAAGAACGAATTCAGTCAGCGATTACAAGATAAGAACACCATTGAGAAGAGGAGACACACCGGAAACAACTTCCCTTCTATCGAACAAAATTCAAATTTCCCTTATTTAAATATCTTGCAACAACTCAAGGAGCTGGCACACCATCTCCAAGAGTAAATTAACAAACACGTCTTAACAAACAATTCTCGTCAAACCCTTGTGTTAAATTGAGTCAATCACCCAAGGAGATAGGCAATCCAGCCGAACTCCGAACAAACTTTCAAAACAATTTTCCTTTCAGTAGCAAACAGGAACTCAGCTTTCCAAAGGTGAACGAGGGTCGAGCCAAAACTTAGCCGACCACCACTCGCCACGCCGTCTACCGGAAGGAAGGAGAACAGAAAACATTCCGCTCTCCAACAACACCGCAAGAGGCGCTGCAGTCAAACTTGAAGCAGCTACTCAAGCAAACAACACCGCAAGAGGCGCTGTAGTCAAACTTGAAGCAGCCACTCAAGCAAACAACACCACAAGAGGCGCTGCAATCAAACTTGAATCAGCCCCTCAAGCAATCAAGACTCAAACACAGGCTTTGCCCATTCATAAATTTATCGAAACAACTTAACATTATCTTTCTTACAACAAAACAAAAAGGAATGACTCCTCCAACTCACGCTTCCCTTCGAAGCATCCACCTAAAACACATCACCAAATGGATAAACAAAATCAACGACTACAAGAACGAGATCATGGATTTGCCAAAATCGTATTCACTGTTGTCAGCAGAATGTATGCTTCTAAATCAATTCTACAAATTTACTAATTATTCACCTGGCGTTTTAGGAGACCTAGCAGTAGCCCACGCCACTCAAGAGGAATTCGATCACGAACAAGCCTTTCAAAAGACAATATAAGCTACAGTAGATCACGCACTCAACACTGCGAAGAAAAAGATAGAGAAGTGCGAGGCAAAACAGACAGAAGAACAGATTAGGTTGCATGGGTCTCTTATCAGAAGTATGCAAGATTACAGAGACCCAATGATGCAGCTAATAATGGCCAATTCAGCAGCCTCAAACTTGGCAACAGGAGCCATCACGGTGCCAACAGCAACATCGGTCTTTGCTGCGAATTGCTTCAGCTTTCTTGACGTCCCTCGCTACTCAATCCACAATCCGCAACCCGAAGTAAAAGAAGAGTTCACACGCCTCCTCGTGGATGAACCAGTCGGAATTCATCCACAACCCGACTCCATATCGGATCAAGTGCCTGCGTTCTCTCTCTTGGAAATGCCAGCTATATCGCTGGACGCTTCACAACTTCAACCAAACAATTCACAACTAATCAAATCTTCTTGCACATTTCAAGTTCTAGAAGATCCAGTTTCATCCGTCAAACATCAGCCGCCTGACTTCAATACGGAGAAAATGGCTGCTTTCTCTCCCTCGGAAGGGCCAGCCACATCGCTGGACTCAACCGCCAAACTTCTGCACCCGGGCTCCAAACTGGAATCAGCGGCCTCTCTCTCTCTCTGTCGGAAGGGCCAGCCACATCGCTGGATTCATCCGCCAATCTTCTGCCGCCGGGCTCCAAGCTGGAATCAGCGGCCTCTCTCTCTCAGTCGGAAGGGCCAGCTACGTCGCTGGATTCATCCGCCAATTTTCTGCCGCCTGACTCCAAACCGGAGTCAGCGGCTGCTCCTTCTTTCTCGGAAAGGCCAGCTTCACCGCTGGATAAAAGGCAATCCTCTCCGAAAGACCCTCAACACGCTGTCCTCTCTCTCCTGAGACGGTCAGCTTCAGTACCGGGAAGACAGCACGACTCAACAAGAAAGAAGAATAAATCAACACCATCTGTCAAGCGGATCATCTTGAAGACTCAAACCGAACAGAAGAATCCAGATGAAACGGAGCCACCTTCAGAGGAAGCTCCAGAGGCAGACGACGACAAACAACCAGATTTAACATCATCACTGGAGGAATTCCGTACCCAAAATTCCCCAACACGAAAACGCTTGGAGCGAGTCACACCACTCCGTCTCGACAAAGAGTCAGCGAAAGCAGAAAATCTCATCGATCAACTGCTATGCGTTAAACTTTCAATCCAAGTATCAAACGCAAATCTTTCACAACAACTAACCAATGTTTTCGTTCTTGTCACAGAAGTAATATCTAAAAATCTCCAATTCGTCTGGGATCCTGGTGGTAAAGCCACAAATAGAGTCAGCCGACTCTCACTCGGACCCGAATCTGAAACTTCATTCATTGACGCCAACAACGAAACGAAACGACCAACAGGAAGACGAGTTAACGGACAGCAAACGGATCCGGAGCCAGCGGCATAGCTGCTCCTCAGTATTCACATTACCCGAGCCAGCCGTTCTCGCATCTCTTCCAACCAACCAGAAGATGATTCAGCCTACGATCCAGCCATCGATATCGAATCCCATGGAATGGGCTCTAGTGGGGAGTATGTTGGAAATGAAATGGACTTCCAACAGATGGCTGCAACATCCAGCTGAATTACTTAACTCAACTGTATATATTTAAAGGGCCCGACAGGTGGCCCCGTTGTCACCCGCTTGATTGCGCTATTTCTTTGTGCCCTTTCCCCCCTCCCCTGGTGTTAATGTAGTATTCTGGAGGGGGTCGGGCCCCGGCTCTCTCTTATCATCACTTGCAAGAGTCACTCTCACATCATATCTTGTCACGCTCAGTCTTAATACAATAGAATCAGGACACACATCTATCTTCCCGTGTCATTCAACTCGTCTAAACTAAACATATTTCGGTACGACACGGCTTACTATTCCGAACATGACCAATGTCCCCTTCATGGAATGCATCGGGTCAGTAATGCACCTCACACATCTAACGCGGCCCGAACATTGCATAAGCAGTTGGACAAGTATCCAGATATTCGCAAAACCCCGGCAAGGAGCATTGGAAGGCTTTGAAACGTATTCTAGCCTATATAAAAAAACAATCAACTTTGGTCTTCTCTTTGGTGGTGGAAGAAGCGAAATATGTGGCTATTGTGATTCAGACTACGCCGGAGATCTGGAGAGTAGAAGATCCACGTCAGGAGCCGTCTTCACTCTGCACAATGGTGCCGTGTCATGGTTCAGTCAGCGCCAGACATGCGTAGCCCTCTCCACAACAGAGGCCGAGTTCATTTCAGCAGCGGAAGGTACAAAAGAAGGGATATGGCTAAAACGCCTCCATCTCGAACTGGGAGCCACTGAATCGGCAACACCTCTTCGATGTGATAATCAAGGCGCTATTGCACGGATCCATGACCATGTATTTCATCAGCGCACGAAGCACATGGAACTACTTTTCCTGAATCCACGCATTTTTCCAATTTTGTGAATGTCAGGTGATGTCGTGGTATGTCTGCGGAATCTTCTGATTCATCAACCTTGATAATGAAAAGACAATTGTTATTAAAAATCTGGTAAAAAAAATAAGATAAGAACCAATATACCAATGAAAGTTTGTTGAGTTTGTTTTGGGATGCATTGGCTACCCATGAATAGCATTGTTGAGTTGCCATGTTAATTCCCACACTGTCCAGGGTTACAACTTTCCCAACCTGAGATATAAAGCAGATTATGACTTTAGATGTCCAACATTAACACAACTGATCACAACAGACTGAGACAATATAACCAACCAACTTCCAACAATACATCATACAAACAGACTGAGTCAATATGACCATCCATCAACATCCAACGATACATCATACAATTGCTATAAACTAACCTTAAGTTTGTTTTAGTATAGATCACACAGTGTTGATCCCCATCCTACTATGCGGATAAATGAGGTTGAATCCAAGATAACTGCTGAAAACATAACTCCATGAGCTGTTTGGATTTGTTGTGTTCTTGAAATCACACGAGGCTTAATTTTGGCACTATAGAAAAAGAAAACATTACTAAAGTATTTTATAAGCACATTTGATATTCAATAGACTATTAAAACACTTACTTTTGGAGTCCAACAGTCAGGTCGGCGATCTTGACGAATTCAGTTAGAAGTATTTTTTTTGTGAATCAATTCCGGCTCTTTCTCGATGCAAACTCAGTTTAGATTGTTTTTTTGGGGGGTGAAGGAGTTCCTGGTGTAGCCATGGTTTCTTCGAGTTCGCCTGCAAATTGATAATGACGTTTAAAAAATTTCTAGTCATGAAGTAAACTTAAACTGAACGTCATGTGAATAATACTTTTCGCAGGCCTATTCTCAAAATTACATGGCCATTAACTAAGCACTATACTGGCATGTTCATGTAAGTTCATTACATTTCTGTAAACCTACTAGCATGGTGCTACTAGTACTAGGCCTACTTCTGCAAATTTTTATATTATTATTGTCATATTATTGTTGTATTATTATTAATTATTTAAAAGTCATAGCCACATACTCTTGATTTTATTATTTTTTTTTTTATTGAATTTTGCTCTTTACAAGATTACATCACCTCATCGCACTAGGCCTGTTACATTTCGTTCACCGAGATGTCGTTAGGTTACATTTTCACCAAGAGAGGAATGAAAAATTGAAAACGATGACATCTATGATCTATCATCTGTGTGACATCAGTAAAGTAAATAGTAGTTCTCAGCAGGGGAAGGGGGGGGGGGGGGTACTCGAAGGGCATCAATTGGACTCGGATCTTTTTCTCTTAAGTGAATAATTTTTTTTTGCGAAATTGGTTTGGTGTCTCAGTATCTTTCACTTTTTCCCCGTCCATATTCCGTCTGTGTTAAAACCTTGAAACCAATTTGTTAGAGCAAGTGGCGGCTTTAAATCAAACAAGTAATTTAAATTTGGTTCTCATGGCTCAAGCGGTAGGAGTCAAAGATATCTGCTTTTTTTCACTCTTGATAAAGCTACGTACAGTCCATGAAATTCTATCTGAGGAGAAAATGGACGTTTGTTTAAATCAAGGATAAGTCTTTCGCAAGTTTGACCCTGCATCTTGTGAATTGTTACAGCGAATCCGAATTCTACAGCGTGTGGCTTTATTTTTAATATCACCGGTTGTCCTCGAAAGGGAAAATAAACTTTCTTTTCTTCAGATTTTTTTCTTAGGAGGACAGGTATGACAACTTTGTTTAGGATAATAGATTTTTTTCTAAATTGAAGTGGATCAGCACCTGGTACCTCGACATGAATGTATATAGGGGGTATTGCAGCTTTATGTCACTTCCCGTATTTGTAGTTATCAGTTCAATAATTCGCTGCATATCTTCTGATGGGTCCAGAGTTAGAGATTGGTATTTGATTTGAGTTCTATTTGAAAGGCCAAGTGCGGGATTGATGTTTTCCGTCAGATACCCTGGGGAACCAGCTACGAAACAGCCTGTGAATGCTTTAAAATGGTTTTAAATGTATCGTTGTGCAGGTGTTCGTACACTTTGAACCAACTGTCCCCTCAGTGGTATTTTCCAAACGAATCGAGGACAACAGTGATACTTTGCCCAGTTTGATGATTGAAAATTGTTGATAACTAGACGTTATTTGTTAGTTGTGACAACAATAGGCGCCCATAGCCATTGATTATCTTCTTTAATATCATCAAATGTTAGAAATTTCAATTTTTCGATTTGCGCAGCATTAATTCTTGGTTTACCAGGTCGAGGAATCCGCATTTGGTTGAGCATATCTGTGTGATTGACGTCAAGAGCTGCTCTGATTTGTTGTAGAAGCTCAAATTTCTTAAATTTGCTGAAGAGAACTGTCCCTCTTGTCCTCGGTCCGGAAGATTCTTCCAATTCAATTTCTTCAGAAAACATTTTATTGCAGGCTTCGAACAGCGTGTAGCTTGTTCCAACTGGAGGCAATTGAAAAAAATCTCCCATCAACAAAACATAAATTCCTCCAAAGGGGCACTCCGGTTTTCCCATTAGTTGATGTAACCTATTGTCGATTTGACCCAGCACCTCGGGGAGATGTAAGATATTTCATCAATAATTATCAAAATCAATTTTTCTGATTGGAACCGCAAATGCAAGCCATTTATCAAATCAGCGGACAAGTCCGTCAAGAAAAGATCCCGTTTTGTATCGGTTATTGAAAACCCAAATTGGTTGTGAACGGCGCGTCCTCCGGGAAGGTTGCTTGCTGCTATTCCTGTAGGAGCCATACAAGCCACGTAATAGCCCATATCTCTTGCTTTTTTTATGAATACAACTTGTCAGATATGATTTACCAGTACCAGGTCCTCCATGTACAAGTAACTGGATGGTTTCCGGCTCTGGTGATCTTTGCTCATCGGAATCTCTTTTCGCCTAAGTTTTTTAAATGATACAATGGCAAATGCACTTTTAATAACTGCTTACTCGCAACATATAAATTGTTATTGTTAAAGGGCTATTGGGTTAGTCTATTCAAATTGCAACTCATGTGGAGCCTTGTTTAACTTCTGTTCTGTTGAACTATTCAAAACATGGGAAAGAAATAAACAAGGGTCCAAAATATTGCTTGGACTATTATAGGACCCTTGTAAAATAAACAAAGGTGTTTTTTAATTAATGGTTTCCCATACACACATTGATTGGAAGATATTTCTTGTTTTTTTTCTCTTAATTTTAGTGTAGTTCTTTTTTTTAAATCTTTTTTTGTGGTTCAGACCCTATTCTTTTGTTGATCCTACCTGGAAGTATCTTGTGCATTGCTCTAGGACTGCCATTTGGTTATTATTTAACATACTGAGATCCACATCTGGTTGATTCGCATCATTTCGTTCTTGATTGCCTTTAAAAAGATTGTCTGTGTCTTCAGTAGCATCGACTGGATCATCTTCATGGTATTTAGGGCTTAGTCTGGTGATGACTTCAGTGATTTCAGGTTCCAATTCCGGCTGTGAATGCACCATTTAGTTGGCTTCATCCAAGGGAAGTGGTGTCAAGACTTCTGGATTTTCAGCGCTTCCAATGATGCTTGTTAAAGCAGTCAAAGTTGCTACAAGGTACTGATCTTCTTTGGAATACGGCTTTCTCATTTGTTCCCCTGTTGCGGCTTCTGCTCGAAGAACATCGATAGTGAGTTGTGCTAATGCAGCTGAATCTTCATCATTTTCTTCGTTGTTTTCATATTCCGTTCTTTCCCTTGTTTCTAATGGCAATGATGTGCCATCTCCAACACCCCATACTGTCGCGTCTCTTCTACCAAACATTTGGACAGCTGCCCGATCGTTGCCACTAGTGCGAAAACCTTGTCCCGTGTTTATTATCCATCGCATCCTTACAACATCAAGGAAGGATGGGCCAGATCCGTCACTTCCATCCTCCAGCTTCCTTATGAATTCGCCAAAACTTCTCCACGTTAATGATCCTGGAAGACTGCCTTGTAAACCTACGAAATTCCATGGTCGAAAAAGAACGAGGAAATATCGCGCAAATATCTTTACTTGTTTTTTCCATGCGTTTGTTAATGTAGCTGGTTTTGCTGGAGGAGGTTTTGGAACGTAAGGCAAAATTGGTATCTTTGTCTTCGATTGTAGACGCATTTGGTGTGTTTCGTACAGCGGATGTGTTTTTGCGAAAAGATAGAAACCGTTAGATGGTCTTTCGCGTTGGTTTTGCTATTGTTTTTAGAATAAAAGAAAGAAAATTTAGAAATTCTGCGTTTTACATAGAAATATGATGTAGTTTCTTACCACTTGATTGTATTGAACTGATTCAAATTCTTCTTGTTCATCTATCACAGTTGAAGATGTTAAGGATTCATCGCTGGTTGAATTGACAAGATTATTCTCCTTTTTTCTTTGAACGACAACTACAATTGCAGCGAATTTATATAATCTATATTCCTTAAACGCCACCCCATGATGGGAGTAATGGATATGTCGTGGAACAGCAATTTTTCCCGTGGCACTAGAAATATTTGAGCGGTTGAGTGGATATCGAGGCTTTCTGGTGGATCGTCATCATCTTCTATGTTCAACACTTGTGGGTCAACGTCTTCATCGTAAAGATCACGGTCTACCAGGAGAGGTACCCAAACGCCATGGCAGCAGAATAATCAAGGGACTCAGAATCTTCCCTAATTTGCCGCTTGGATCGCGGGCGTAGCTTGGTCAGACCTCTTCAATGCTGCCATTGCCGCCAATTGCCGCTGGCGGCTTGGGGTGGGATTCCACGAATATATCGAGGGAGGGGGGAGAGGTTGAGTGTGCAACACACAACAGCTGGTGGCCAAGCCACGCCCGCGATCCAAGCGGCATTTTGAGGAAGCTTCTAAGTCCTTTGATTATTCTGGCTGACGAAAGGGATAGGACGTTTGGGTACCTCTCATGTAGACCGTGGTAAAGATCTTGTTGATGAGTATTTCTATGGAAAAAATCATCTTCCAAATCATCTTCCTCAAATTAATAGCCAGGTAGAGAGGAGAAGTCCTCATCCTCATATCCCTCTATCAATTTCTGATACTTTGGGTGTTCAACGGCATATTTTATTGCTTCGACAACAAATACCTTAAAAATGAAATATGAGATAGATCAAAGTCAATATTTTGGTAACTATTTTCAAGGTAACGCCAGGTAACGTATCTATATATACCTTAAAAAATGTGCACGAAGAAAATTCTCCCGGGCCTCCCAATATGGCCAACGCAGCAAAAGCAGATGATATTTCAATTGTACTGCTAATTTTGTTAGTTACTCGATTCAAGATATGCATGGCCGTCCTTTTTTCGGTCCCGGTGTCTTCAGCTACAGATGGATAGTTTTCCACAGTGCGGCGTGCTTGTTGTATTAAACTTATGCTGGGAGTTATTTCCGTCGTAGGCTTTGTAACGTATTTTAGCAAGTAACATAGCGTGCGTTTAGCCTGCTCGACACTCCCCAGAACACCAGCATTGGTATTACATCCAAGCATACCCGTGATTACTTCGTTGAACTCGACGATAAGGCCATTACGTTTAGGTAATACCTTGTTCATGATGTCTTGGTTTTCTTGACTCAAATTTGCATATTGTTCCAGCAGATGCACAGGTAATCTTAAAACATCTCTTGGATCCATGTCTGTGTTGGACAGTTCAATTGGGGTATTAGACTTCGCTTGTATTCCCACATAATGAGTCTTTTATCTCGCAAAGGAATTGGTTATCTTGAAATGTTTCTCATAGAGAGAGAATCAATATGCTGTGCTGTTAATCCAGGTAGAATTCTGTGTGTACGAACACCTTTGCCATTTGAAAGGGTTCGATTTGGCAGCTGGACGTTTCGGACACTATGGGCTGTGGGTGACGCATCCGACAACTTTTTTTCCCTTGTTTTCCTGCCTTGCACGTTTGGGAATGGCCATGAATATTGCAACCAATCACAGTCTTCTGAACATCTTCGTAAAATTCGTCTGGTTGTCTGATAGGGTGACGAGTTGTTAGTGCAGGTCTTGGAGGTACAATGCCTTCAGCTTTATGCAGAAGATGCTCGACGTGAATTTCAGCTTCCACTTCACATTTAACGATGCTGTCTAAAGCTTTTGCAACGGCAGTTGATAGCGCTTCGTAAGATGCCACACACTGTAAGAGATGAGCTGGTATTCCGCCCCAATATACAACATGCAAATGCAAAGATCCTCTCGCTTGTTCCTCAACGTATCCAAAGGAAGCGACCGGCACGCCAAAAACTCCTGGCCGTCTATTTGGCAGCGGCTCCGTTCTTTTTGTGGAGTGATCAGTCCGTGTAGCAAGCAAAATGGCAAATACAGCTTAAGAAGTCGAAAAATTTCCGCTGCAGCCAGAGATCCTTTAGCTAAAAGAACTCTTAGATGATGTGGAGATATTTTGATTCCGTGAAATTTTTTTTATCACTAATTGCTTCAGCGAAACCGTCGCCATCGGCTGGAAAAGAATCATTTCCTGTTTGTGATAGAGTCAATCGTAGGTTAAGAACACCATTAATGTCATCGGGAGTGTAAGTTAGAAAAACGCTGGGCAGTCCATGCATGTAGCACATCGCGATTAAATTCTAAATAGATGCTCCTCGGTGCGCATTGGTGAACGGGATCCTAGAAGTGTATGATTTAATATGTGGACTGATCTTTTCAAGCAGTTTAATGGATGATTTTGCTTTGGGATTGTGAGCTGCTTCTTCAAGTTCAGTCAGAAAATTGGGGTCGCTCATCCACTGCGTAAACATTTAAAATGAAACCGGGTTACATTTAACCCTGGCAGCAATAACTCGAATAGCCGCGTGCCGTTGAAATTGGTCGAAAAGTAAGAAAATGAGACGTTCACAATCCGCAAACCGCCCTGAGAATTGAAACATTATGTGCCTAATGCGTTTTTCTTTTACTGATCCAGATTTTTCAAGTCCGCGTCCAAGCAGAAAAAGAAAAGGAAATGATGCATACAATAGCATGTCATTGGACTCAAATTCATTAAACGTTTTTTTTCTCTCTTTCGACATGTATCTATAATAAATAAATCAATAAAAAAATATTTAGTTCATTATAATTCTTATTGGAAAATATTAAGGATAGGATAGCCTTTATTTGTTTGGTAAATAAGGAAATATTATTAACCCATAAAAGTCCTTCCGAATGAAATATAAACCTTTAGTTTGCTCTGGAAGTTCAGTTGCTTCCGTCAAATTTGCTTGCCCTTCAAATGTAGATAGTAATCCACGGATAGCTGTACGAACTGAATCACTCTTGTCAACTGTGAGTGGTATACTCCTCGTGAGGAAAGAGGAAGGCAGAGTCTGATCTAAAGATGAATCACAAATATGATTAACTTCTTCAGCTGGAACATATGTTGTCCCTTCCGGAGTGAGTATACGATCTATTCTTATATCAGTTTCGTTGTCAACGAGTGTAACATTTTTCAACAAATCCGACGAAATTAAATTCAAGACATCGTGCATGGCATTTGTTTCCACTACGTTAACATTTCGATACAATGGATTCAAGTGTTTCAGTGCATGTAGCCATTGATAAACCACTTCAACTCTGACACGAAGTTCTCTTTGTTGTTTGTATTTGTTCCAAACATTATATTCCTTGTTGCTGAACCTCATGTGGTTGCCGAAACCCAGACTAACCCTACCCCTGTCTTCTTGCCAGACAGAAATGTTGTCTGCTAGGACTTGATTCTGGGTAACTGACAAGTGTGGTTCTGAACATCTTCCTCTCAATATTGTAAGGTATTAACTCTGTTACTCGTTCTATTAGATGAGATTTCATCTAAAGGTAATACAGTTGGTCTGGTTAAGCACTACTCCATTTCATGTTGTATTTACTTTGCTAATTACATTTAACAGGTTATGGGCCCAGGTTCACGTGTTCTGTAACGACACGAAATGGCCAACCAAATGATTGAAAATCACCTGAAAGATGTTAATCATGTACCCAAGTTTGACGGCACAAACTTTCGTGAATGGAGTTATGAACTAAGACTTATACTCCAACAGTTGGGTCTACTTGGACTCGTTGAAGCAAGAGTTGGACACACTCTGCCCGATGAGGTAACATAATTCTCATATCACTACATGTTCAAATCACATTCATATGTACTCCGTCATGACTTGTGATACACATGTACAACCTTTCATGTACGATTCACACACATGCCCACATGTATGAATCTAACTCATGTACGATTCACACACATGCTCACATGTAAGAATCTAACTGTACAATTCACACACATGTTCACATGTATGAATCTAATGCATGTCCTCATACACATGCCCATATGAATCAAATTTCATTTCTCGCATGTTATTTATACACACATGCCTAAACATCTATCTCTCTTACAGATAAGAGACGATCCAGATAATCCAGAACTAATCACGAATGCTGCCCAAATTAATGCATGGATTCTAAGAGATGTCACGTGCAGGAATTATATTTTTGCCACTCTCACGAAACCAATGAAGGAAGGTCTCTACTCTTGTGATACGGCAGCAGCCATGTGGACGAAATTGGATTCACAGTATCGACTTAGAGCCGCAGAGAACTTACATCTCCTTTGGCAAGAATTCTATGACTTCAGTCATCAACCTGGTATGCTAAAAATTCATAATGCATCACTAAAGAACAAAGAAAACTTATTCTCATTCATCCACTTATAGAGGATGACATGACAACTCACATTCGAAAACTTTCATACATTGCTGACAAACTCAGAGAGCTTGGACAACCCCTCCAAGAGATGCAGCTTGTGACTAAAGCCCTGGCCACTCTCCCTGAAAAATTCAGGATCGTTAGATCTGTATGGACCAACGTTCCACTTGATGAACGAACTATGGACAATCTCTTGCAACGTCTTCGGTCAGAAGAGAATGTACTCAAGTCCTATGATATACCAGATGACTCCAGCCAAGCCTTTTCAGCACGAAGTCATACAAAAGGAAGAGGTCGTGGAAACAGACGAGATAGCAGAATTTCCCATGGAGTCAGCAACGGTTTTGTAAACCAACATTCATCACGTGACGACGTTCGCTGTGGTTACTGCCCACACTATGGACACAAAACTCAAGACTGCCGAAAGAAAAAAAAAAAGAGATGAGGCAGAAGACAAAGCAAACAAAGATCGAGCACTACTATCATCTTCATCTTCCAACCCAAACAGTGCATTTGCTTTCTTCGCCGACTCAGGGGCCACCCAGCATATGTCGGACCAGAAAATCTTATTCGAAGACTTCACGCAAATTCAAACTGGAACCTGGTTTATCGCGGGCATTGGAGACACGCACCTTCAAGTACTGGGAAAAGGCCACATCACAGTCACTGTTCAAGTGGACAACCAATCATCCACCAGAATCATCAAAGATGTCCTTTACGTGCCTGGCCTTGGTACCAACCTTTTTTCGATTGCTGCTGCTACCAGCTCTGGATTGGAAGCTCACTTCTCCAAAGATATGGTCTCCTTTCATCATGGTGATGAACTCGTACTGACAGGAAAACGTTCCGGCAACACTCTCTATCTACTAGATCTCAAACCTCACACAGCTTCAACAAAATCGAATAGGACGCCACTGGACGCAGCCCGCAGCATACTTCTTGCAAGCAATCTACCTTCTACACTCTGGGCCGAAGCTGTCGGTTATGTGGTTTACATCCGGAACCGTGTATTATCCAGCACCATCAAAGCTGACCCGTGTGTATATTTCCAACATCAACGTGAAGGGGAGATAGATGAGATGCCGATTATACTCATCATTTACGTTGATGATGGAATCATCTTGAACAACCACAAACAAACTCATACAGACATCCTGGAAATGGCATTTGAAATTTGCTCTCTACCTGCCCACCGACTCATTGGCATCGACATCATTCGAGATCGTCCCAAGCGAATGGTATACATTTCTCAACCAGAATACGTCGTCAAGATAGCTGAAAAATTCAACATGTGTACCTATACACCACCCACCACCCCTGCTGATCCATGCTGTAGAATCTCACCTGGGATGTCACCCCAAAACAAGGAAGAAGAAGATGAAATGAAAGCTGTGCCCCATCGAAAAGCGGTCGGATCACTTATGCATATCAGGATTATGACTAGAACAGACTATGCCGGCGACTTGCAGACACGTCACTCCACTTCCGGATTTGTGTCTCTTCATCTTGGACGTCCTGTCCCTTGGGCCAGCCGGCGCCAACCATGTGTGGCACTCTCGACCACTGGAGCCGAATTCATTGCTGCTGCTGATGCGACTAAAGAAGCCGTTTTGTTTCAACAACTACTGTCAGAGCTCGGGATTGATGCGCGTTCGACTACCATATATTGTGATAACCAAAGCGTAATTGCCCTTGTAAATAACCCCACTTTCACCAGAGAATCAAGCATATCGATGTTCGCCTTTTTGTATCAGAGAGTTGCGGGAGAGTAAAAATGTCAACATAGTCTGCCTACACACGGAACAACAGATTGCAGATGTTCTGACTAAACCTCTTGCAGCTACAAGAATTGAAAAGCTTCGAGATGCTTTGGGAGTTATTTTGGTACCTGTTTAGAAATTAATGTTTGAGGGAAAGTGTTGTTTGTATTTGTTCCAAACATTATATTCCTTGTTGCTGAACCTCATGTGGTTGCCGAAACCCAGACTAACCCTACCCCTGTCTTCTTGCCAGACAGAAATGTTGTCTGCTAGGACTTGATTCTGGGTAACTGACAAGTGTGGTTCTGAACATCTTCCTCTCAATATTGTAAGGTATTAACTCTGTTACTCGTTCTATTAGATGAGATTTCATCTAAAGGTAATACAGTTGGTCTGGTTAAGCACTACTCCATTTCATGTTGTATTTACTTTGCTAATTACATTTAACACTCTTACATCTGAGAAACGACTCTGGACGAGTGCTTCGAATTGAAGACGTGTTCCGACGAATACAACTGAGATGAATTCTGAAAGATTTTTGATTCTAGGATAATCTTCCATCTCTTCTGAATTCATTCTCTGTAATTCCGTTAACTTTGTGGGACCATCAGGTTGTGGGAATGTAATAACGTGTCCTCTGATTGGCGTTCTGATAGTTTATTTCCAATAAGCTTGACGATGGAAACGTACAGCCGGCTTTGCGCGAGGAGTAGTTCTTCGATAAGAGTTAATGTTGGAAGGCCGATACGTTCTGGATTACCAAAATCTATCCCTGACGCAATAGAATAATTGGGAACAATTGGTGTGGGACGACAAATTTGTTGGTAACACGATCCACATAACGTGGCAAAATTGTTTTTCACCAGTTCAGGGTGAAGATGGTAATATTTGCCATGAACCTAAAAACAGAAAAGACAATTACTATTTTTATACAAACCTTATTCATTATATTTACTTTTACTTCCCGGTAGAACACCTTTTATTTAAATTTACACCGCTATTACTTCAGAATTGACACTATGACTCCACAGCTTGCACAACCTTGCAGCTCGCAGTTCTTGTCAAACGCCGCCTGGAACTGGTCAACAATAACGCCGAGGTCGCTTTGCTTCAGGTTGGATTCAATTTCTTATTTTAGGCAATGGACGGTCTGTTCTTCGACTTCAGCAGATGTATGAGAATGAAGCAGGTTTACTTTTGCAAATCGACTTTGGCCTGAATTTACTGCCATAATAAGAAGTGCAATACTGGGATCTCGTTCAAAATGCTTGAGCTGTTGAAAAAATGGAGTTCCTTTTGAATATAAAGTAAAAGAATTTAAAAGAATTGGCCTGGATGCATTTTGATTAAACTTCAAAGATGGAACAGATGAATCCGCATAATGTAGGACCTCGACTTCGAACATGTCAGGAATCTAAATACAACATTTGAAATTATTCCCAATGTTCTTGAACTAAAATACCTCAACTTCAACATCGACAAATCCATCAGGTGTAGGACTATCGTCAATTGGTTGATCCACAATATCTGTCGTTTCGGAAGAACCTTCCTAAATGGAGAGGAATACCAATTGCTGGTGAAAAACAATGTAATCAAAAGTTCTTGAATATCACTATGGTTGGGCAGAAAAAAACAGTTGGCTACCTTTCCATGTTAAGATTACTTTTTTTCTATTAAACTAATTACCTGAATCTGTAGTGCGGAAGAATTTTGTTTAGCAATTCTGAGATGATTATCCATAATGTTATTCTGTTCGCAATTTGTAGCTTTAAGCTGCTGACGTTTTTTACTCCGCCTTTTATCCTTTGGACTTGAAAAACACTCTTTTGATTTTGGTGGCATCTTTTAGCAAAATTCCAAGTAAATCAACCTGTTTGACAGACAGCATGGAACGAATACTTCCGGGGCAAGTCAAGATATAACAATACTCAAGTCCATAAATATCTACCCCCTATACCCCCTTCCCCCCCCCCCCCGAAAAAAAGGCGCGAAAAAAGAGATTCTTACCGCTACAGAATTGTTTTTGTGCTAACTATTATGCAATCGGAAAAGCGAGTATACGAAGAGTTAAAACGTTGGTTAGAAAATGAAAAAATTTACAATGATTACAACAATGCCAAGTCAACTCTCAAAGATTTTACAACATCAATGATTGCATTTGAAAAATATTACACATACGACTATTCAGTTAAAATCAAATGTTAAATAAATTTTCCATTTTTCCAACAGATGCAATCAACGTAGATATAAAATCACTGGTACGCCTGAGCTTATGTGCTCATCTTCTACTGTCCTTAACTTTCTTTCTGAAACAGACATGTGCACATCCAAATTTAGGTGAGGACGATACCTATTCATGTCTAACTTCTAATCATTAGCCTTACAGTCAAAATAAAATTTCTCGTTAGGGCATTACAAATATGGTAAATTATTTCATTGCTTACCATACATGATGACAACTCATCATATGGTATTGATATCAGTGAGTGACTCACAGAAATGGTTTAGTGCACTACCATGAAAATCAAGCAAACCCATTTTATGGTCATTTTCCTGGGCGTCACAACAAAATTAGTTAGGCAAACAAAATATGTAAGAAAACTCAAAATAACAAATGATATTGCGTTGATTTACCCTTCATGAAGCATTTAGCTATGCGAAACAATTACAATGACAATCATGAATAAGGTAATCCATAGTATAGTCTTTTGCCTAAGAATTGAAACAAGAATGTTGAAATTATGCGTTACTTTAATAATTACAAATTGCAAGCTAACCATGTCAACATGAAGACGACGTTCGGTAACTGGTAAATCAGAAAAGAAAAACAAAACAAACAGACAATCGAATTGATGTTATGGTTGTCCTAAGTCACAAAAAGCTAATGACTAATTCCGCATAAAATCAAATATGCCAAAAATTTAGTATTGCCAAATGAATCGAAACTTACCTATCCGCTGAGATAAATTACTGTAAGTTTACACAACAAAATTGAAGGAAATCGATGCAGTAGTTTAGATTTCTATAAATTTATTCTGATTCTGAAATCTGAATAAAGGTTCTGGAAGTGTGGCCCAGAACAGCTTACACTCCCCCCCCCCCCCCCATTAACACACACACACCCTCAGGGATAATCATTAGAACTAGCAATTTAACGGTATTCTGCGCTAAAATATTACTTATTTTAACGATTCTATCAGTTCTTATTCTGATTTCAAAGAGACACGGGATGTGTTTATGATGACATTTCTTACAGATCCCAACGAAACTCGAACTCGTGATCTCCTGCTTACTAGGCAGGCGCTTTGCCATCTAAGCCATAGGACCACACATGGGATCTTTAGACAACAATTTGCAAATTGGTCATGACGTAATAACAGCAGTTTTACAATTGATAACTTCTATTTGAAAGTTCCGAACTGTTCCACAGCACAAAAAACAATTTACAAAAAAATCAACGAGATTTTCAACGATACTACGAGTTCTGGTCTCTTACTAGCAAGAGCAGATCCATGCAGCACAATTAGTTATTTTGATTTGATTTTTAAATTTCAGCATGGAAAAATTTTATAAAATTTTGCCTGAGTAGGCAGCAAAAAATTAGACTACCAAGAAAATAATCTTTATAACTAGCAATTTAACGGCATTCTGCGCTAAAATCCATCAAGTTTTAACGATTTTATCATTTCTTATTCTGATTTCAAAGAGACACTGGATTATTATGATAATATTTCTTGCAGGTCCCAACAAAACTGGAACTCGTGATCTCCTGCTTACTAGGCAGGCGCTTAGCCATCTAAGCCATAGGACCACAAATAGGATGCTTCAGACAACAATTTGAAAATTGGTCATGACGTCATAACAGCAGTTTTACAATTGATTACTTCTATTTGAAAGTTCCCAACTGTTCTACAGCACAAAGAACAATTTACAAAAAAATCAAAAAGATTTTCAACGACACAACGAGTCCTGGTCTCTTACTAAGAAAAGCAGATCCATGCAGCACAATTAGTTATTATGATTCGGTGTTTAAATTTCAGTATGGAAAATTCCAATGGAATGTTACCCGAGTTGGCAGTCAAAATTAGACTACGAAGAAAATAATCTTTATAACTACAATTTAACGGTATTCTGCGCTGAAATAGAAATTGTTTTAACGATTTTTTTAGTTCTTCTTCTAGTAGGCAGTCAAAATTAGACTACATCATTGTAACTAGAAATTTTACGGAATTCTGCGCTAAAATACAACTTGTTTTACGATTCTATCAATTCTTCTTCTGATTTCAAAGAGACACGGGATGATTATGATGACATTTCTTGCAGGTCGCAACGAGACTGGAATTCGTGATCTCCTGCTTACTAGCAGGCACTTTGTTATCTTAACCGTAGGATCACAAGCTTAACTCAAAGGACCACTTTTTCAAAATTGGTCATGACTTCATAACAGCAGTTTTACAATACGAGGTTTACAAAGTCGATAATGAAGTCAAATCAAGTGTTGAGGTCGTCTTTCATAGAGGCACAAATGTCAATAAAATATACATAAACATCAGTCACAGTCTTCAACTAATATAGATGTAACTAGGATTATGCTTTAATTGCAAACTTCTTTTTACTTTTTCCAGCTTGAGACTATGTTCTAGAATACATGGAACCTTCACAGCCAAAGTTACGATCTCGTCGGTACTGCAAAGTTGAGTATGCAATGCAAATTATTTTTTGTAAGCGCAGCCCATTTGGCATTCGGCAACCTATCCATTCGAGTACCTCGCAAACAGCAGATACGAAATCACGGAGCTCAAGTTAGTGTTGAAGAACAAGAAAGATGGAGGGCTAGCGAGTTTTCGTCCTATTAGTATTTTCTCAGAAAGTTCAATGAGTTTTTGGGTTGTTTCGTTTGAGAAATTAAATTATACTATTATAAATATCTTCTTCTTCTTCTTCTGAGGTCGCCAAAGGATTATAAAGAGAATCATTTGTTTCAGATACCTCCGCAAAAAACTAAAATGGCTTTGGTCATTATATTATGTATGTATGTATGTATTGCATTTGTATCCCGCACTTTCACAAAAAAGATCAAATGACGGCAGAGTGTGCTACGATTTACATTATTTAGAAAATGAAGGGAACGCCAAGGAGAATAGATGAGTCTTAATAAGTTTCTTGAAAACTGGGCGGTTGGTTGTGGAGCGAATCAGAGCTTGAAGACGATTCCAAGTGTGCGGGGCACTGTTGGCGAAAGACCTCATCAGCAGCTTTCCCTTTGTGGCGAATGGTCTTGAGTAAACTCCTCGTCTCCCCTCTCTGGGCATCGCCCTCATCGACAATCTTCTGCTAGAAGCCTTATGAACATCAACAGTGAGTGTCCGAGCAGAGGATCGAAGTCGTGTGTGGCCCGGAACGTGCAAGTTGATTGTCTCTTGGAGGTAGAGTGGTGCCGAGCCCGTAAGACAGTCAAAGACCATCAAGAGGATCTTAAAGTCAATCCTTTGCTGAACTGGGAGCCAGTGCAAGCGGTACCTTGCGTCCTTGGTCGAGATTGACCGGCCGCGGCAGATAAGGTGAGCTGCTGAATCCTGGACTGCTTGAAGAGACTTGAGTTTGTAGGCCGGCAGACCCGCGAGAAGAGAATTAGCATAATCCAGATGAGAGATGACCAGGGAGTGAACCATGGTTTTTGTAGCAGATGATGTCAGCTGATTTCGAATCTTCCCAAGACGATACAGCCCAGCTAGCAGAGTATATTTCCCAAATATTGCTAAAATATTATATTCCTACAATTGAGATGTTGGTAAAATAATTTTTTAAAATATTTTTCCAATATATTTTTGCACCCAAATTTGTTGGCTCACAATATTATTGGTGAAATAACAGTTTTACTACTTTTAAAATTTTGACGGGAATCTGGTTGTTGTGTTTATGGTTATATAGTCCAGCGTGGAATATTTATTCATCTTCAACTTGTTATTAGACAAGTTCTTGTTTTTGGTCTTGAGTGGGTTTGAACTAGCGCTCCCACTCGAATCAATTCGCGTCAAAAATCACAACAGCCGAAGCTACGCTTTCCTGGCCTTCACTTTAGAACGGGGGACATACTGTAGGCCCTTTCATATAGTCTAGTGGCCAGCAATATGAAGCCCGAGGTGCAGAGAACTCGTATGTTTTGGCTGTCATCCGCCAGGAACGCGAGGGAGGGTAATAAAAAATGGCGACTAGGCTGGGTGGGAAACTGGTCAAAATTACACTTTACTGGATTGGCAATAACTCGGACAATCTAATCTGTTAAAGACAATTAAATCTGTCTAAAATAATTTTAATGTTTGTGTTTGTTTCTATTTGAATTCCTGAATTACGGTATGACAAATTTTAAAATAATATGTAATTACAATAAACTGTATCTTAAATTTTATTATGTATTTCATGGCTCGTGTTTCTTCATTCTTCCGTTTATTTGAATGGCTTACAAGGCTCACAAATTGCTGGAAGGTTACGAAGAGGCTAATAGTGATAACCTTCAGAAGTAAAAATTATTGCCCTTGCCAATTTTATAGCCATCAAGGACAGTAATTTTATTTTACCTGAAATCTCTAATATCAAAGCTATGCGTAGTGGCAGGGAATCGTACGGTGAGTCTGCCATTGATTATGTTCAACTCAAACGAGAAGGCCACATAAACACTGTATTATCTTGTGTCTCTCCCGAACATAAAGTAACTTCAAATGGTTACAAAGTAGAAATTGTAGTTGACTCTTCTAAAGGCGAAATAACGTCATGTAAATGTTATGGCTGCATTGTGGCACTGGGAAGGTGCAAGCACCAGCTTGCCCTTCTCGGATGGATGCATCGTCGTTTTGAAGATCAAACCCCTACGGAAAAAGCCTGTTATTGGAAAAAGTCCAAGCTGTCAAACGTCGGGAAAACCATAAAGTTCATTTTGGTCAAAGATCTTGAAGTAAATCAAAGGAGAAAAAATAGGTGTAAGAAGAAGAATAAGTTGTCTGCAGAAACCATCCAGGAAAGAAAACCGAATAGGAAAATTTACAAAATGAAAAGTAAAATCAATGTCAGAAAGGATCCCGATGGCGTTTCATTTTTACAAGAAATAATTGCTCACATGGATTGGAAATTCAAAAAGGGAAACGAAAAAGTGATTCCGGAACTGGCAAAAATATCCATTCCCTGTCGAGGGACTTCAAAAAAAGAAATCCGACGTCGACAAATGTTCTTGATTTCTTACGTTTCTGCAAATCTAGCATGACAGAATAACTGTGTAATGAAGTCGCTAAGTCAACAAGTGATCAAACAGATAATTCTCTGTGGAGACGGTTCAAGTAATTAATACTTTATTATAGAAATTTTCTTGGCTATTTGTAACTTTCATGGCAGCTACAATAACATTTAATGTCTCCTAATAAAATAGATACCTACGTATCACCGCGTCAAACTTGTATGCAGTCGCTCACTGCAATACTGTAGATGGGTCACTCGTCGACAAACAGTACTTCATGGGGAAAAAATAGAGAAACGTCTTCTGTGGCCAGAGGTACTCGTTTAGAGTCCCAAGTCCTACAGATCGTATCAAAAAAGCAAAAAATGACATTTGAATGCTGCGGATTGATTACTCATCCGAAACACCCGATTTTTGGCGCCTAACCAGACGGAATCAATGAAAACTTTACTGTTGAGATCAAGTGCCTAACTATATATAACTACAAAAGCTATTTCAATTTCATTGATTCTTCAGGTAAATAGAATCATCACTTACAATGACTGCAATAAATTTTATATTTTAAGAAAAATAAAACCACAGTGCAAGGCCCAAGTTCAGCTGCAAATGCATCTATATGGAAGGAAGAAAAGTATTTTTTGTGTTGCGAGCCCACATTCGAGAACAACAGAAAAGTAAAAATTTAGCCAGTAGACTATGATGAGAACTACATAAGAGCCGTTATGGTTAAAGCTGAACAATTTTAGACAAATACTATTGGAAAATTTGTATTGGAATAACTTGTTGTTCATGTTGAATTCTGTATTGTATCCGTACGCAACCAGAAATATACCGAGGAAATATAAAACAGATAAGACCACGATAAGGAAAAAATTTTTACAGATTGACAGCATAGAGTAAAAAACGTTACAGGCGGTTATTCATAAGCAGATAAAAACACAAACAGATGAGAGTTTCTGAATACAAGTAAAGCGTTGATAAAGTAATTAGCATCTAGTTAAGCAACTCTGAATGTTAATCAATCCACAGACTAGAAAAAAGCATCGTCCGCAAATGAAACCAATGAACTATGAATACATGCGTGTGGGGCAAGGAACTTTAATTCGCGGATGCGACGGATCGCTTGCTCTACGTGAATTCTGACGCCAGCAATTTTGCGACCATTAAGAACCTGTTCTTTAGAGAGTTGTTTGCCTTCACTTACACTGGGCGGACGAACTACTTCACATCCTTTTTCCAACACCATACTTTGGACTTTTTTTTAAACCTCCATCAAACATAATGACCATGCCTTGCTTTAACAAGTCCAAGAAGCCGCAGTGGGAGACGATCATTTTGTCCGTTGCTCTTCCACTATATCCAGCTGAACAGAAAGAGAATAAACCATTAAGTGTAATCACAACATAGTATTTAATAGTGTTAGCCTTCTTGTAGTCTGACCGTGTCAATGCTTGTGTCGAAAGCATGAACTGGCTTTTGTATAGCTATTTCGAGGCAATCTCCAACCCTACTTACTTTTTTGAATGATTTACGAAAGCCAATGGGCATTGCTCGGTGAATCGATTCATCACTTGGCCACACAATTAGTTGTCTGAAGTTACTTGAGATCAAGTGAAAAAACCGTGTGAAATATCTCGAGGCTTGACTGTAGTATATTCCAAACTCGTGCCCAAGTACCATGAACGATTCATTCAAACGTAATTTTCTTAATACTAGTTATACAACATGCAATCATGTTAGGTTTCCTTTTACCTTAAACTTAGAGCCAACGAGGAGAAGTACAGAAATCCAATCGCGATCAACACCGAGATAAGTTTTGGGATCAGATTACATTAGTTGTATTGCACGTTTGGAACTTCTATGTTTAAATTCAGTCGCACAGTAAACAAACGACAGGGGGAGGGCAGTACTGATATGCCATTTGACGTGAATTATTGATACCAAGATGAATCTTCTTTCGGCATTGATTTTCCACACGAAGATGTATCACCTTTATTTGAAGAGATTTCTTCATATGAAAGAGATCTTGCACATTTCCTCTTCTTTCTCACATTACCGTAAGACGACGTTTCAATAGCGAGTGAATCTATCAGTTTTCGTTTAGCAGATAATGGGGTGGAACTGATTTGCCAAGACTGCTGTGGTGATGTACACTTGATAGGTGATGGACTGTTAAAATCCTGTGCTGTCACATCCCACGGATTCACTTTTGACAATTGCGAGCTCCTCAACTTCAGAACAGGACTAGTTGCCAAAAGTGGCATCACTTTCCAGTAAGGACTACACGCTGCATCTTTTTGAGCCCAAGTAATAAGATTGTGTTGAACTCCTTTACTTAACTTGTGATTTCTTGCTAACAGTTTGTTTTGAGTTTCTTTGATTGAAAGTGATTAGAGAAATTGCTTGTAATCAGTCTGTGTTTCTTAGTTGACAACAATAGGTGTAGAAGTTTCCATTTGTTCATGACGATAGTACTTGTTAAAAGAAGTATGATTGTGTTCACAAGCATCTATACAAAGACATAACAACTGTTAAAACAGGTTGAATAACATATAAAGTTTTATTATACCTCCAAGGGCGTGGTGCAGAGCCATATTACATTCTGTGGTTGTTGACAATATAGATTCACACTGCAAACTGTAATATCCACTAAACAGGCTGTCAACAGAAATTCTGCCTGTAATAGTAAATATATTTTGAAGGATAGTTGTTAAAATATACTCCAACAGTAATGTTACCTTAGAGATCTATGTCTGATGAGTTGACAAACAAATCCTCAACTTTCTGCGTTTCTTCAGTGTTGGAAATAGGTGTTGGAGATTCTATTGGTTCAAGATGATAGCAGTGATTCACATTTCTGTCTGATGTGAGTCTGATTTGGTTTACTTACATCTATACAAATACATAGGCAGGTAAATGTTTTTACAGGTTTAATAACATATTAAGGTTTTATATACCTCCGAGCATTTGGTGCAGCTCAACGTGAAATTCTGTGGTTGTTGACATTCTAGATTCACTCTGCAAACTGTGATATCCCCTCGACATACTTCCAACAGACATTCTGCCTGTGGTATTAAGTATAAAGTTAGCAACTGATTTTTACAATGTACTCCAACGAACAGTGTTACCTTCAAGTGCAATGTCTGAATTATTCGCTGAGAAATACATAGCTGCATAGTCTACTTCAAAATTTTTTGCTACTCCGTTGCATAAGAGATTAATCAATTAGTCAAACTGTAGTGATTGTATATAATGATAAAGGAAACATCTCACATGTTTGTAGACATGTGTGGTAACACACCATCATTAAGTTTTAAGTAACCAACATCACTCCTAAACTTCTCATAATCCTTCAAATCTGTTTCAAGCTTGGAAATAAAACATGGTAAACTTCTATTGAAATGATGAGCTCCATATTTGGAACTTCTCTAATGCATTCAGTTAATCATTCATCGACGTCTTGCTCTCTCTCGGCTAATTGACGTCATTACATGGCGCAGTTGGTTACTTATTCTACACCACCGTCTTAAGTATTGTTAACTATCAAACCAGTATATCATTTTTGTAAGGGTCGAAGCAAAAACAACCCCAGGTGACTGATCGTCCGCCATTTTTCCGCAAATTTTTTCTGCTTGCTGTCATTCTGTGCTCTTGGTCTCAGCAATTGGTCGGAGTTGTGTATGTATTGGGGCATTTGAAAAGTCAAGCTAACAAAGCTACATCCACTGCTGCATTGAACGCTGTCTACGATCGACGAGTAAATTATTCATGGTAAAACGCAAAACTAAAGGCAGAAAATCACTAGCAGATATTTTTGGTTTATCCCAACTATTCCCCGTGGCTTTAGAAGAAGAAGAATAAGTTACCCATGTGACAGCTATGTCACCGAAGGCATTCAAGCCGAATGGATCGCCTTCTAGGTTTGATCTCGACAAATACAAGCATTCGTTCGAGCTTTGGCACCAACAATGGACAATTTTCAAACATCGACTTTTTACTTGATGAGCGCCCAGCCTACAAAACTAATATTTTACTTTCTTGTTTTTTAAAGGAAAACAGATACTCAGATGGGTATCACAAGATTGTGATTCAGAAATTGCGTGAACGTTAAAATGCAGGACAAAATCGACATGTCTAGCGCCAACAATTCGCTTTAAGGAAGCACCGAGCGAACGAGGCGGCCGACAATTGGCTGTGCGATCTCCGCAATCTAGCTCGCAAGTGCGAATTTGCCACCGACTGCTTCGCAAATTGTCAACCGCATCCTTGGTCAAGTAGTCCATGGAGTTTACGTTGATGAAATCCGCCGGAAAGTCCTCGAGAAAGGTGGAACCCTTACACTCAACCAAGCCATCGACATCCTACGCGTAGCAGAGCCTGCTTCCAAAAAAAACATTAAATCTGAATACAGGTTACGCGGCAGCAATTAAAGCGCTGTCCAAATCGTCATACAAAGAAAAGGAAAACGCAAGAACCTCCCAGCACACAATTTCAACAGCCGGCAAAGTACAGACCGCCCGGTAAGCAGTTTAAAGATGACAACCAATCAGAATATGGATTCTGGAACTGTGGCAGTGAAACTCGCCACTCACGCCAACTATGCCCAGACAATGGAAAGGAATGTGGCAAATGCACAAAAATCGGACTTTTTGCCAGAATGTGCAGTTAGAAGAAGAGCAAAAACCGCTTCAAACCGGATGTATCACACTCAAACCCAACTCTCCAGCATGTATCGCTGGCATAGAAGGATTTGATCTCGTTAAAGCAGGAATTCATCCCAGTGGCAGTAAGAAAGAAATTTTCATTCAAATTTTACCAGAAAATGGGGCACAAATTGACGCCATTTCGGCCGATATGTACCATAACGAGATTCAAGACACCAATCTCTTACCCAGGGGCACCAACGCCATTACAGCTACCGGAATCTCCATTATCAGCATTGGAACGATCGAAGCAACAATCCATTGGCCTACGGGTAAAAAGAGTAAAGCAATCAAAATACTTTTCACGTATTACAGGATCTGAAACAACCGGTGCTATCGAAACAGATTCAATAGGCATTCGGAATGTTAACAGCTTGTTACCCTCACGAGAGCATCAACGCGATCTAAAAAGATGAGTCACGAAACAATCCTGGCTCCAAGTTATTCCCACATCTTATGACTACAGTCGGGATCAACCCGACGGAAGAGAAGAAGAAAGAAGACCTAAACCAGTTAACGGTCGTCCATCCCCACATCTTTGACGGAACTGTCGACCCGTGGCGAGCCCGGCATGCCATTTCGAGCTCAAGGAAGGCGCAATTCCAGCCGCCATCCACGGATCTCGTCCTGTCTCAGTCCCTCTCATGCCAAGATTAAAACAGGAGCTGGACCTCCTCGAAAAGCATAATCCGATATAATCCAAAGAGTAACGAGACCAACAGCATGGGTCCATTCGATGGTGCTGGCCACGAAGAAAGATGGTGGCATAAGAGTATTTGTGGAATTCACAATCTTAAATCAAAACATCATCCGGCCGAAATTCGATACGGCCACACCCTTTCAGGCAATGAGAACGATTCTGCCAAGTATTAATTTGTTCACAGTAACTGACGCCCTAAAAGTTTACCACCAAGTGCGACCGGAAGAAGAATCGGAAGCCTTGACAACGTTTTCAACTCCGTTTGGCCGGTATCAATATCGGTGCCTTTCGTTTGGTATCCCACCCGCAGGAGATGACTACAGCCGTCGCGTCTCGCGTCTCTGAAGTCTTTGATGATATCCCAAACTGCCGCCAAATCGTCGAAGACGAGATGGTTTTTCTGCAACCTACGAGGAGCATATCGAGCTGGCGCCCACTTTTTTCCAACGAGAGACCGACCACAACATCACAATCAATCTTTACAAAAATTGTATTTGCCCAGCCAACAGCGAGATTCAGGGGCTACATCGTGAGCTCCCAAGGTTTCAAGCCCAATTCGGATCTAACTAAACAAATCCGCGAGTTCCCGCTGCCAAAAAACATCACAGACGTAAGAGCATTTCATGGTTTATGTAAACAGGCTGGAATTTTTTCTACCAAAGTCCCAAGTCGCTGAAGCCACTGTACAATCCTTCTGAAAGAAGGAAAATTGTAGGAGTGGACGAAAACTCATGAAAACGCGTTCCTGAAAGCCAAAAATGCCCTGTCTGAAACGCTTGACCTAGCCTTTTATGACCAGAATTGACCGACAGCTCTACACGTCGACGCATCTTGACTTATCGGCCTTGGTTTCATCTTGATGAAAAGAGACACCGAGGGGAGCTGGCGAATGCTCCAAGCAGGCTCCAAGTATTTATCCGAAACTGAATCGCGCTATGCGATGATCGAATTGGAGTGTTTAGGAGCAATGTGGGCGATGCATTAGGAGCGCGATTAGAGAAGTGTCGGGAATTTATCTAAAACTCACCAACGTTTGAGCTCATCCCAGATAACAAGCCGTTAGTACCGATCCTGAATAACCACTGCCTCGATAAACTTGACAACCCTCGTATTCTCTGCCTTCTACTCAAGATGCAGCGTTACCAGTTTAAAGCCTGACGATTTTTCGTTCATTTATTTCTTCTTGTTTTCATTTGACGTTCATTTCGACACATTTTTCAGGCATTTTATTCGGCGTTGCCGATTGCCGTATATGTGCTTTTCGCCCCCTTTTCTGTCCACTCCTTCGCTTTTCCCCGTTTCCCATGTGTCAAGGCCTTGTATATCGATACAGATGGGTTTTGATACATAGGAAACAATGGAAAAAGCGAAAGAGTGGGGGCAAAGTCATATATACGGCAATCGGCAACGCCGAATAAAATGCCTGAAAAATGTGTCGAAATGGGGGTATCACGAAAATCATGATATCTCAGACATCTCAGCGAATTATCAAAAATCCTTTTGTATTATGAAAAAGAGATAAAAGGGCTACATTTTGTATCAATTAGTTTTTTTGTAGAAGCCGAATATACGGCTAAAAGCGATGTAGTCGGAAGGAGAGACTTTGGGTTTTCGTGATATTTCGTGATTTTCAATCCCGATTATCTCGGGAACGAAACAAGATGAAAATCCGGACTTTATTCCGTTTGAATTGCCTTGCTTTTCTGAGCAGAATAGACCTAGTCTTGATTTTTAGAGTTCTTTTACGGATTTCAATCCGAAAACGACCTTCGTAAAAAAAAGGGGGTATTTCGGTGCGGTTGAGTGGGAGATTGCTTGTTAAATGCTGGGCTACTACAGCAGTCGTCGTTGAGGTGGGCCCAAACCAGGATTATATCGTAAATACACCAGCCGGTCATCTTTTCCGCTGAAATCGACGAATGCTGCGAAAGAAAGTGCCGGTTATGCCAGGCAATCCGTTTCAGGGGCCATCTGTCCAGCCGGCCCCAACTCCACTGGAAGAAAATCAATCCGTGTCGAACGGAAGAGCTGAAACAACCCGCCGTAAGCGCGGAAAATCAAAGAGAATCTCAAACAATACGCCGAGACAATTGTGATGATGAGTCACAGGAGTCAAACGCGAGAGGTGCGGTTAAAGGTGTATTGAGAAACAACCAAGACAACTGTAACACGATTACAAGCATAAGCGAGTGACCGTATTCAACGAGACCTCAAATAGATCGAATGTCCGATTTATATACGGGATGATGAGCGATGGCTTGTCTGATGGTAGCCATGCCTGTTAAAGTAATTAAGACGGTGCGTATGGTAAACGCATCAACAAGTGTGAGAACTTGTCAATGGCTTTGCCATATGCTGTGAATTAACATTACACTCCTCCCCTGCTTGGAGATGTTCCAAACTGGGAAGGGGCGTGATCTTCTAACATTGGCAAAGCACAGCATCACTACATGTAAGATTAAAAGCACAACATTGCTACATATAAGGTCACTAAAACAGGCAAGAATGGTAAAAATCACTAAACAGGCAAGAGTGGCAAAAATCTGCATAAAGGTAAATGGTCAATGCTACTGGTGATTATTGTTATGTTTTTCTCCCCTTTTTTTTTTTTTTAAAGTTTGTAATCAACGATCGTCTCCATATCGACGGTTGAGGCTGCGGAGAGCGGAAAAATACCGCTGTTTCAGTTCCTCCTGGTCGATTATGAATTGTTTGATTAAATTCAGTTGTTCCAGCGCAAGGGCCGGATTGTTCTCGGGCGTCGGACGAGTGTTAGTCTGGGAAGCTGCTGGGCCGGCAGGGGCGGCAGGCTGTTGCTCCGGCGTCTGGACGGTGGTGGAAACGGGTCGTGGAGCCTGCGGTCTTATGGAGGGGACCACTGCTATGACCTGTCGAGTCCTATTTTTCGAAATCGGAACCGGGGAAGGTTCATCGTCGTCGTCTGATGAATAGGGGGGAGGCGAAAATACAACGCGGCTGTATTTAAATTTAGAAGAACGTGCTGTAGACGGCCGCTTAACGCCCCGTGTTTTCTGGTCGTCAGGAGAAGTGTACGAAGTCGATGTCCCAGGTTCCGGCTCCGGATCGTTCGATGGAGACGGTGAAGTTTGTAAGTCATCAGACGGATAACTCCGGTATTCGGTCCTAGGAAGAGGCCATTCAATTACTCGGCCAACTACTGGTGGCGTAGTGAGTTCCACTTCGTCGTGGATGAAGTTAGGTCCAAGAAGAAGTCGACCACGTCCGGCCATGATGAATAGGATAAAATATGCGGTAGCGAAGTGAAGAAAGAAAAGATTTTACAGCGATATTTATAGTAGATAGTCGAAGAAGATCGCAAGAGAGAAGTTGGGGTGGTAACTAACTTAAAGAAGGTGCAGACAAGATGAATCTATATATTTTTTTTTTTTAATGACGTCAAAGTCATTAGTCACTGTCAAAGACAGTAGCTAAGTCGAAGAGTAAAGTAGCTAAGATGAATAAATTCTTTTTCGTGCTTGCTTCAGTTGCTGGGCCTGGGAGTAAAAACGTCGATATAGTTCACGGCTGTCGTGGTTGTATTGGTTAATGAGGTCCTTCCTGTTTTGCTGATACTCCTCCTCGCTTCGGAGAAGAATTGGGGGAGCGTACATCTGCTCAGCTTCCCCGCTGCATTCGTTGTTGGGGAGTCCTGGTGGAAGGGGGGAAACTGCTTTCTCGTCCGAGGCGAAGTTTAGTGGTAGATCAGGGTTCGGCTCCGTCGATCCGCTATCGATTGAACTTACGTCATCGTAGTAAAAGTCGTCGCTGTGTAGTGGATCTTCGTCTTCCGGATCCGCTTCGTGAAGTGTTATTAGTGAATCTGCTTCAAGGTCGATTTGTTCTTTGTTGTTAATAAATCTCCTTTCTGTTTGAAACACTACAGTTTCGCTGCTGCTGCTAATTACTTCCGCTGGTATTTTCCTTACTCTTGCTTCTATGTCCAGGAGTACCACGGTCTTTTCTTTTCTATCAGCTACTAACGCGAACGTTCTCTTTAGCACTTTTGCGTTGGCGTCCATGTAAGCTGCTTGGGTAAAATCGATTCATTAGTGATGCTATGTCAAGGCAATGACTAAAAAGTTGGTAACTACGATTTATTGGCTAATTAGCATCTTTCTTTATTTTTTTTATTATTATTATTTTTTTTTTAAGCATTAAATGTTACTGGCTTTTTTTTTTAGGTTTTTCTTTTTTTTTTTTTTTGTTTGTAAACAACTATTAGCTGCTACTGGTGATTACTACAGCGCTCTGCTACCATTGTCTCTTTTTATTATAATTTTTTTTTTCAATTTCTTTATTCCAATTCGTTTAGATCGTCGTCATCTTCATTCTCGGAAGGCGTTATTTTGTTGTCGGCAATAATGTTTTTCTCGATGTCGCTGTCTGATTCGCTTGTTATCAAAGAATAGTCCCGTCGGTATCCAGGTGGTGGGGGTAGTTTTGATTTCGCTTTGTCTATTAGGCGTTTAAAATTTCGTAATTTGAGACTTGGTGCACCGTCGTCTAGGCGTGACATTTCGGTTCTTGTAGGGTAGATGTTCTCGTTGACCTTTCGTGGCGGAATAGGGATGTGCTTAATTGGCGGTATTTCTTCCAAGTCTGGCATATCCTCGTAGTTTCCTTTTTGGGAGGTCTCGTCCGACATTATGTTCATGGCTGCTATCGCTTTCTCGATTCTGTCAGAATTATTGTAATAAAATCTAGTGTCGAGTGTTTTATAGGCCTTTTTCCTATTTTCATGATTGTAGAGGCGTAAATATTGATAGACGGCATTCCTGCCATCTTTTTCTGCGGCCATGATTGGAGTTTCGTGGTTACGATTTCCAAGTTCCAGGCGGGCTCCGTGAGAAATCAATACCCTTAACGTAGGTATATCGTTCACGAAGTGCGCGGGCGTGTTTCCGTTATTGTCCTGTAGATTTACGTGTGCTCCGTGGTATAGTAGGATGTCGGCAATTTCATGGCGGTTTTTTTCCACTGCTAGATGGATATAAGAAAGAGATTTATGCACTTTTGTGTTGACAATGTGCTGGAATCTGTCTAGCTTTACTAGAGCCCTTATGGTTTCGATGTCGTTTCTTCTTATAGCCACTGAAATGGGGCAGCTGAATTTTCTGTTGATTAGAAATGACTCGACTTTTGGGTTTTGGCTGAGGATGTAATCGATACAATCCCTAGCCTGATGGCTTATTGCCAAAGTCAAAGGAAATTCCTGATTAACCAGATCGTGCTCTAAAAGGTTTTTCTTGTAAATATGGACGAACCGTATACTATTTACGTCATCCCGTGAGATGAGTATTTCTGTGATTGTTCTAGCCAATCGATCTCCGCTGTAGATTGTGGCGCCCTTGTAGATCAAGTCTTCAATCATGTTAATTCGGTGTAATCGTACCGCGGTCACTAACGCCGTTTCATTCTTTGAGTTACTTTTTTCGACGTCTGCATCGTGTTCTAGGAGAATCTTGAAACATTTGTACGAATTATGTTTGATAGCTACCAGAAGAGGCGTTTTTTGTCGATAGCTGTTCTCAATGTCCTCTGGGTGTCGCGTAAGCCAATACTTCAGCTCGGTGTGACTGTCCATCAAAACCAGTTCGTGAATTTTCGGGGTGGTTTTTTCAATTCCATGTTTCCGGTTGGGAGGAAAAGCATTTCTCCTACTCATGTGGGTAGTGCTAAAGGTCCAAATCCGTTGACGTTCCGAGGGGGTCGTTGCAAAATCCTCTTGGTTCATTTTTTTCTTTTCTTTTCTATGATGATATGGTTTTTTGGATATTAGAAGGTGGGTTTTTTTTTTTAAACATATTTTTGTATATAGTTATTCAAAGCATTTCTACTCTACTCCATGCGGCGATAAGTATGTTGTCAATTGTCAGCAGTTACAGATGAATTTGATTAAGGAAACTATTTGCTCGGCTTATTGATTCGACAGGCGCACTTGGTGGCATAACATATGGATACATATTTCCTGGCATTATAACTGGATGGTTTGTGGCATAGGCCATGTGATGACTCTGCTCTATTGGTATTTCTACTGCTGCACGGCGATTTCGGCGTTGTTGAAACGAATCTATCATGGCTGGTATAGGGTTGACTCGTGCAAAAATATACGCGACTAGGATAAACATTATAAATCCTATCGTAGTAAAAACGATAATTTTTAGATAATCTGTCCAAGAGTACATGTCTCCAATTTTCGTATCCTGTTTCTCTGACATTATCATTCCAGCTAACGAATTGTCGTGCGTTTCCTCTATCCTACCTATCAATTCGTTTAAAACATTGAGTCGTTCTAAGTCTGTTACTGAATGAGCTGGGTGTCCTTTTAAAGCGTAGTTAAAATCGTTAAGGGAGAGCTCTTCAAACTGCGATACAAGATTTAAATTTGGTGTGTGTATATTCGGCGTTTGCTCCGTCCAATCGGCGTGGGTTGTATTGTGTTCCCAGTGAAATGTTTTTCCGTTTAGATTGACAAGGTTTGTTTTCCAAAAACAATTGGAAAACGGGTGGATTGACCATCCATCTGTTCCAATTGTATAGTTGTTATTTTTGTAAACCGTGTATGGCTGGAATCCACATTTCGTTTCTATTGCTCCGACTGTAACTTGTTTCTTCTCGCATTCCTGTAGTAGTAGAGATTGTCCGAGTCCTTGAAGTCGTGAACAAGTTGGTAATTCCAATGCTGCTGCGGCTAAAATTCCATTTGTTTGAGACAGTGTCATGGCTTGCAATCTTCTCAGCACAGACACCTGGCAGTATATTTGTCGTATCTCTCTTGCCAGCTCATTTTCGTGTTGAATCTCGATGCTCTGCTTATATTGCTCGTGGAAGGATTGGATGATGGGTTTGATGATCTCGCTGATTTCTTCTTTGTTTGCTGTTGTTGGTTTATTTTGTGTGGTGTTTTTGCTTTTGTCGGTTGAGTCGTTCAGGTAAGGTAATGTGGCTTTTGTTGGTATAGGTATAGTTTTGGAATCGTTTTGGTGAGGTATGATGGTTCTGGTGGGATGAGGTAAGGGTAAGGGTTGTTTTGTAACTTTTTGGTTGGGACTTGTTGTTTTTGTTTGGGGTGGAGTGTTGCTTTGTGTAGAATTACGTGGGCGTGGTACAGGTGGTTTTGTTGGTTCGGTTAAAGGTATGGGTTTTGAAGTTGTTGTCGATGTCGTTGTTGTTGTGGTTGTTGTTGTAGTTGTTGTTGTTGATGTCACTTTTGGTGCAGGTTTTGTCGGTGCAGGTACTGGAGGATCTGTAGGTCTTGTTGGGTTCATTGTTGGCGGGTTGCTTGAATTATTATTGATTCCTGCATCTGGTCTCGCTATTTCGCCTGCGAAAACTGTTGTTAGATTTTTCTGTTGATTATTCCCTAGAATTTGTTGTTTGATTTGTGACGCTGCTGCAACTTTAGTTTCATTTATGATCGGTGTTTCTACGGCTTTTATCTCCAATATTTCAGGGTACTCTTCTTTGTTGGTCTCTGTTTTTGTATCTGGAACTGGCGTTGTTTCTTCTTTGTTGGTCTCCGTTGTTGTATCTGGAACTGGCGTTGTTTCTGGTATCGTTTCATCTTCAATGAGGCTCATGTTATTTCGATTCTGGAAGATTGGCGGCATCGTCGGGAATGGCATATCATGAATGGAAAAGTTTTTATGCCACTCGAGAATCCTGGAAGGTATTAAGGTGGGATGCTCTTCGGAATTTATTAGATTAGGGTTGTATGCTTCGAATTTCCATTTCTGATGTCTGGGTTTCTGGTCATCGTTGCATAATCCTAATCTTAACTTTCCTTGGTGAAATTCAATGCATTTGATTGAGTTCACATCCATTAATTGTCCAGTTATCTCGTTTGCTCCCCATCTCATACTATCTGGGTTGCATTGCTCGAGAACTGCGTTCTTTTCGTTTATTCTTAAACAATGATTGGTGTCGAACTTCCTGATGGTATAGTCGATGTCGTATTCAAACAGTTGATCTGGAAACTGCATCGGGTCTCCTGGTGATTGACATGGCTCCATAGAGATGTTTAATTTTCCGTGTATATTGTTCATACACATCGGCGTTTTTCCATTTTTGTTTTTGTTCATCAGTTGTCCCCAATTAAATATATGGTCTATATTTAATAGGTTTTCCGCAGGGCTGCTTCTGAATTCTTCGTGGACGAATTCCCATTCTTCTATTGTGATGTTTGGATATGCTTGACGCAGGTTGTAGTCCGTATTACGTTGATCAAATCTCCACATCTGCTTGATTGAATGGGGCTCCATTTCACAAGGTTCAAGTGACACCTGGTCCTTGACTGCTGTAAGACATCCTTTCGATTGCGTTTCCATGATGTACATTCGGTAGTCATCATAGATCCAAGTCGAGTGGGGTATCGAACAATCTTTGAAGAGCAGGTGGTTTGGGTTGTTTACTGTCAGACAGTAACTGGTTCCATTTGTTGTAAAACGAATTGAATAGTCCGTGGAAAATTCGAAAAACTGCTGTGTTTTCGGCCAGATTCCTAGCTCGCTCCATGTAGTTTTGTTGATTGGAACTCGAGGCATCAGGAACAGATGATTTTCGATGTCGGAAGTTGTTACCACGTAACTTTTGTCTTCATATTTCTCGTCGAACTCGGTGGGTGGAAATGATGCAAGGGGATTAAGGTGTCCCCATGCAAACACGTGGCTATTTTTGTTGTTAATTTGTTGAAGCTGTCTTGTGTGTCGAGTTTTTGACGTTGGGTTTGTTAAGAAGAATTTTTCGATCTCGTCTTCAAAAACTATGTGGGTATCCGGTATGCCAATTATTTTGTAAGAATTAGACATACCGGCGCAAAGGTTGACTTTTTCGGGACCAAATAAAATTTCAACTTGTTTTTCGGTATCTAATATTCTACCTGTCTTTATCTGTTTTAATCTTGGGTTTCTGTCTATTTTAATGAGAGATATTTTACCTGTTCCCTTAAATTGTTTCTTTTCTTGACATTTTACCTCGACTGTTGTAGGAACGTTTGGTATGCGCCACACAATAGTATTGTGGTTAACGATAAGGTGTTCGTTTTTCAACGATACGTTATGCGATCCAAATGGTGATAGAAGTGGTCCATCGGTGGACTCTTGTCTAATCTCAATGTCTTGGGCTAAACAATTCACTACTGAATATTCTTTTATTGACATCCATTTTCCTTCACCTACTGGTTTTTGTCTATAACTATATGTTTTGCCGTTAACTATATTCTTATTTCCTGCGCAGTTTAATAGCGATTTCATTTCCCAACATTCTTGGGGACTGACTTCTTTCGTCGTGTGAAAATGCTCCGTGTCATATGATCCTACCCAAAATGATCCTGTGATCTTTTTCGTTTCTATCCATTGCGAGCATACGAGTCCTTCTACTCGCAGGTCTGTTTGTATTTTAGTAGCCACATAATAGGTTACTAATTTGCTCATAACTTTCTGTTCATCCTCTTTATCAGTTTGATTTTTGAAACAATAATCTGGGTCTGTAAGGTCAAGCAGACCTCTCGTGACTGGTTTCGAGCAGTCGCAAATTTGTATATTAAGCGTCAAAATAGGCGTAAAGACAATCGACAAGTAGCATGCTGTGATAAGAACAGCGTTGTTTCCCATCTAATTTGGAAAAACAAAATACGATTACTGTTTGTTAAGCTTTAATTTCTATTTCTAAGTGGATATCTATGTGACACACGTATTTGTGTCGGTGGAATTACGAGGTTGTTATTAGGTAATTCCTGATCTGTAACTTTTGGTTGTTTTGGGGGTCTACCTCCACGTTTTGGTTGTGGGGGAATTACAACCCCTGTTATCTTCGGAGGTCTACCTCTTCTTTTTATCGCTGTTACGACTTCTTTTACTTTTGGAGGCCTACCTCTTTTCTTTCCTACTTTAGTTTGTATCTTCTTAATGGTTTTACGTCTTTTCTTAATAATTATTGGGTTAGTTATTGTTATGTTATTGGGAGTGCTGGTTACTAATTTTAACCTATTTACATGTACTATATATTTCCCTTCGTCCTCAGTGTTATTTATTTCGTCTGTTATTTTGATAATTTCATAGTTAAGATCCGATATTTTTCTGTTTATTTTATACGGTCCTAACCATCTATTATTAAATTTTCCTGGGGTAGAATGGGCTTTTAAAAGTACGTGATCGTTTACGTTATACTTAACTAATTTACTACCTTTGTCATATAGCCGTTTTTGCTTTGATTGAACTTTCTCTAATCGCTCTTTCGAACGTTTTAGAGCTCTTTTCCATTGTTTATCGTATTCATCTGCATCATCTTCAAAAACGTCTATATCATCATTGACAGAAATATCGCTTGGCACTACTGCTTCGCGTTTAAAAAATAGATAGAAAGGGCAACAGTCTGTACTAGTTTGCTTTGCAGTGTTATATGCGAAAGTTACAAAGTCGAGATATTTATCCCATGACTCTGGTTCATCGTTCACATAACATGCGAGCATATCGCACAGAGTCCTGTTGAATCTTTCCACTAGTCCATCCGTCTGCGGGTGGTAACTTGTAGTTTTAATTTGCTTAATTTTAAAAAGAATGCATATTTTTGAAATGAGTTTTGAAAGAAAATTAGTTCCTTTATCGGTCAATACTCTTGCTGGAGGACCGAATTTTGTATAGACTTTCTTGACTAAATGTTCTGCTATTGTATGCGCTTTCTGGTCTTTCATTGGTATGGTCATTACATATCTACTTGCGTAATCAGACAAAACTAAAATATATTTGTTTCCTTCACTACTTTCCGTAACCGGCCCTACTATGTCCATTGCGACTTGTTCCCAAATGTTTGCTACTAAAGGCAATGGCTTAAGTGGGGCTTTAGTCGACCCATAGGCCTTACGTTTTGCACATGCAATACAATTGTTTACATATTCAGTAACGTCTTTGCCTAGTCCGGGCCAAACGAATTGGCGTTTTACTCTCGCTAGCGTCTTTGCTATCCCTAAATGCCCTGCTAAAATATGATCATGATTCAATTCTAAAATTTCATTTATTTTCTCTTTTGGCACAACTATTTTTCCTTCATTTGTTATTAAAATGCCTTCATTATTGAAACGGAATTCATTATATTCTTTCTTATTGCTTTCTTCTAGTTTCTGTATTATTTCTTTACAATAATTATCATTTCTCTGTGCTAATATTATATCATTTTGAACCTTTTCTTCTTTTACTAATATTATCGATCCTATTGATGGTAATGGAGTCCTACTTAATGCATCGGCATTTTGATTTTCCTGGCCAGGACGATGTAGGACTATCATATCGTATGATTGCATTTCATACGACCAACGAGCTAATCTGCCATGCGGATCTTTTTTCTTCATTAATGTCTCCAATGGTTTGTGATCTGTGTATACTTTAAAACTTCTTCCGTATAAGTATGGTCTAAACTGCTCTAATGCATAAACAATCGCTAAACATTCTTTTTCTGATACATTCCAATTTCGTTCTCTTTCGTTTAAATGTCTTGACGCATAAGCTATAACTACTTCCTGTTCTCCGTGGGCCTGTGTTGGATCTGATTCTGAGGGGGGTATGTTCTGTATCTGTGCTAACACAGCTCCAATCCCGTATCCTGAGGCATCTGTGTATACCAAGAATTCCCGGGTGAAATCGGGATACCTTAAGAGTGGATTGTTGGTTAGCGAATTCTTGATACGTCGAAAGGCGTCCCTTTCGTTTTCTTCCCAAATCCAAGTCGATGACTTCTTTGTCAGTTCTGTTAAATAATGCGCTATCTCTGCGTAACTTCGAACGAATTTTCGATAATAATTAACTAATCCTAAAAACGAGAGTAGTTGCTTTACGTTTTGTGGTTCGGGGTAGTTTAGAATTGATGTAATTTTCTTATTGTCTGGATGAAAACCATTTACTGTAATCACGTGACCTAAGTATTTAATTTTTGTTTTGAAAAAATCGCACTTACTTAATTTTAATTTTAATCCTTCATTTGCCAGAAGCTTAAAAATAATTTCCAAATGTTTTATGTGGTCATCAAGCGTTTTACTGAAAACGATGATGTCGTCAAGGTAAACAAGTGTAAATTCGTACAGCACGTCCTTTAATACATTGTTCATTTCTCTTTGGAATGTGCCTGGTGCGTTGCACAAACCAAATGGCATACAGTTAAATTCATACAAGCCATACTCACAAATAAAAGCTGTTTTATATTTATGTTTTTCTTCGATCTCGATTTGCCAGTATCCACTGAGCAAATCTAGAGTCGAGAAATACCTGGCACCGTGTAGACTATCAATAATTAGCTGAATGTTTGGTATGGGGTACCTGTCTTTTATGGTTACACTGTTTAACTCACGATAATCCACGCAAAATCTCATCTGTCCTTCTTCTTTTTTAGCTACTAAAAGAATAGGTGATGCAAAAGGGCTTGTACTGGGCCTAATTATATTATGTTTTAACATGTCTTCTATTTGTTTTTTTACAACAAGTCGTAGCCTTTCAGGCGTTCTCCTCATAGGCATAACGTTCGGAAGCTTGGTTGTACGTATAAGGTGCTTGACTGATTTTGCTTTTCCTAGCTCATTTAAATTCTCAGTAAAAAGCGAAAAATTTGAAATTAAAAGGTTCTTTAAATTTTCTCTGTGTGTTGTTGGTATGCCTTCTAAATTAAATTGGGGTGGATCAACTATGCTAATTGAGTTAATCTGTAATGGCGGTATTATAAGTTTCTTTAACTCGTTGTCTTGTTTATAGCTAATCGATCGTTCGCTAGGATTTATTATTATTTCGTTGGTTGCCAAGAAATCGTAACCTAAAATACATCCTTCTTCTAACTCTGACATTACATAAAATGGATGTTTAAACGAGTGTCTACGAGCTAGTCTAATATTTAGCTCGTAGCATCCTCGTGGTTTGACTAACTCTCCTGATACTGTTCTAAAAAGCTGTGTGCTATCGTTGGCGGTATTTATTTCTTTAACTTCTCCATAGGGTACATTTATAAGTAGTCGATGTGCAAGGAAACTAGCTGAGGCACCTGTATCTACTAAAGCTTGTGTCTTTAGACCAGAAAAACTCACTGGTATACGCATTAACTGCGTAACGCTACATATTACGGGTATATTTATATTTACAACACTGTTACTCGATAAACCTACTGCTGTTCTGTTGATGGGGGCGGGGGCACGCTGCGACATTCTCGCGCGTAGTGGCCTCGCTTTCCACAAGCATAACACTCTATATGTCTCTTATTTCTAAATCCTTGGGCTGGGTTATACCAAGCGTTATGCTGTGGCCTAGCTCCAGGGGGACCTGAGGTAACGAAGTTATTTTGGCGCGGTACCTGATGGGCACGAAACGTTTGGTTTCGAAAATGCTGGGGATATTCACTTAAATTCTGAAATCTACGACGAGGATTAAACATAGGATTAAAATTTTGGGGACGCTGAAATTGTCCTTGTGATCTGTTTGAATAATTTTGTGGTGGTGGAGTTGGCTCTCTTCTCGGACGGTTATCTAGTGTATCATTATATCTGTTACCACTAGAACTACGTGATCTATGGTGTTGATTATTCGTACCTCTAGATCGAGGAATATTTCTATCCGCGCTGTGTTGGCGGCTTGGGGGGTGCTGAAAACGGATCCGATTTTCCGAATTGGACCGTCTACGATCGCCGGAAGGTGATCTGTGTCTGTTAAAGGCGTCGGCAACTGCTATTGAGGGAAAATCAATCTCGTTGTTTTCCTGTGGAGCATTTTTTCCGATAGTTAGACCGGCTAACTGTTTCTCTAAATGAACAATCTTTGTTTTCTGCCGCAAGATCTCTATATCTTGCTCGTTATCGTGTGCAGAGATACCTGCTATAGTGGCCTTTAAACTCTTATCTTCATTCTGTTCCATTCTATTAACTAAAGTTTCTGCGGCGTAGGCGTTTTCGCATACGTCTTCGTAAGCACTATCAACATCCATGCGGCTCCAAACTATTTTCAATATTTTTGGCAAGAGACCCTTTAAAAGAATTTTTTGTTTAGCTTCGCCTCTCATTTGACTCAGAGATATTGCTAATGCCTTAGCTTCGTTCGTCGCTTTGTCACCTAATGTAATTTCTTTTCCATGAATGATGTCATATAACTGATTAATTCTACTAACGAAAGTCTGTGTGCTTTGATCGGGGGTCTGCCGAAGCTCGTTTAATTGTTTTCTTAAATTTTCTAACTCTGTTTCTGTAAGAAATCTATTTATTAAAGCTTTTTCCCATGCATCGTAATCTTCCTCATCTTGTGCTCTTTCCATATAATCACTATGCCAATCCGCAGCATCTCCTCTTAGTCTATCTGAAAAATATTTAATTTTATCTTTCTTCTCCCACCCTGCGCTTTGTGCGACTCTTTCCGCATCTTTTAACCAATTATTAACTAACTGCTCTCCTCTTTTGCCTTTGAAAATCGGGATAGATTTACGTTCGTCCTGTGAATATAATTCGCGTAAATGGCTCTTAGTTATTGGTGCATCTTCATTACTATTGCCTAATGTCATGGTTATAATATTAGTTGTTTGGGTGGGCTTTGAATGGGTTTGCGTATCTGCTACTAAAGTTGATTTCAAATGTTTTTGAATGTATAAATCTTTAGCTTTAAGTTCTTGTTCGAGGTCAGAGATTTTATTGGACAAGTCTCGTTTGGTTGTTTTCAAAAGTTTTATGCTTGCTTCTTTGGAGTTGGCTTCAATTTGCAATGTGTCTAGCTTTTGAGATAGTTCTTGGTTTTTATTTGTAAGTGTTGTTACGTCGTCTTCTGTTAATTTACTTGCGTTCTTCAAAGCTTCGTGTGCGTTGTCTAATAGATTGTAGCTATGGTTTAGTTGTTTTATTTTATCTTCAGTATCTTCCTTAAGTTGTGATAGAGAATCCCTTAAATCATTTATGCAGTCGTTCTGTCCTATGATTTCGCTCTTAGCTTTTTCTAGATTGGTTTTAACTGTCTCATATTCTGTCAAAAATGTTTTACTCTCATCGCTTGCCTGACTTTCTTTGGGTCTATTATTAAAATCTGCTATTAAAGTTGCTTGTTTAAAATTTGTTCGGGTTAATGTTTCTACTTCTGCTGTTAAACGGGTGTTTTCTAGATAAGAATCAGCTACTTTCTTTGAAAATTCTCTCCTTACTTTATCTACCTCTTTTTCAATCTTTTTCGTTTCGTTCGCTACGTCTTGTTCAAGATTCTTTGCATACTCATCTAATGCTAATTGTTTGAAAAGAAGTTCCCTCTTAAATATTTTAAATGCTTTATTCCGAAAATCTACTTCTCGACTATGAGCTTCTCTAACATTTTGTAACAAAGGGTTAAATTTATTGGGGTCTGCTTTTAATTCTACGAAATATGTCCCTAATTTTTCTAAAACTTTTTCTTTAGCCTCACCGGTAAGATAAACTGAACTTCCAAACTCCTTTTTATGCAATTCAAATGTATACTGTTTCAAAAAATGATAAACTTGACCTGTGACTTCCTTTCTTTTTGCAATATAACTACTTCGTGTTAAGCGTTTATCTGAGGTTTCATCTATAGTACTTTTACAAAGACTTATTAAATTTGACCAATGGGTAACAAAATTGTTTCTAACTTTTAGTACACTATCAGCTAAGGAATTTACGTACGCGTCTTCTTCTAGGTCTATCTCATCAATTAAAGACTCATTAATAGCTGTAAACGAAGTGTCGCTAATTGTTGTTTGAGGATTCGTCATTCACTTACAGTTTTGAGAAAATTGATGTTTCCTTCCTCGATGTAGATGATCTCGTTGTGGGTTGTCTGGTCGTCTGGTCGTCCTGTCGTCTGGTCCAAGGTGGTGTGGCAGCTGGGGGCGATGTTCCTTCTCGTTGACTCACGGCAGGTCTTGAAGTCCAAACTGGCACGTTCACCAATTTGTGATGATGAGTCACAGGAGTCAAACGCGAGAGGTGCGGTTAAAGGTGTATTGAGAAACAACCAAGACAACTGTAACACGATTACAAGCATAAGCGAGTGACCGTATTCAACGAGACCTCAAATAGATCGAATGTCCGATTTATATACGGGATGATGAGCGATGGCTTGTCTGATGGTAGCCATGCCTGTTAAAGTAATTAAGACGGTGCGTATGGTAAACGCATCAACAAGTGTGAGAACTTGTCAATGGCTTTGCCATATGCTGTGAATTAACATTACACAATCATAACACGCCAGACTAAACGTCCCACGCGATACACTAAATAGAACAATTTCATTTTTTCTTTGCATGTACAATCGTCTCTATCAATGCCTATCTCTTCTCTTAATATCATTCATTTAATCAAAAAGTGAAAGTGCCAACTTTAACTAAAAAAGGGGACGTATGATATTGCAACAATGTATTGCCCGTCGGCTAAGGATTTGATCGTTGAGGCACGCCGATAGGTTGTTATAATAGGACCAATACTTAACCGATAGGTTGCTGGTCGGCTACAGATGGCGATCGGACAAAAGACTCAGTATTCGAGAACAGTATTTCTGTGAAACATCACCGTAATAATGATCGGAGATTACCGCTGATTCTGCAATATCGTGGATGGGAGAATTGTAAAGAATGTACAAAATAGGACTAGCACGGATCCTTGCGGAACACCATAGACTAGGGGGGAGGGGGTAAGAGTTGAAGTGACGCCACGAACACTGACTGACTGCCGCCTTCCGTCGAGATACGAGGCGAACCATGCAAGAGAAAGGCTAGAGACACCAAAAAAAGGCGACAGGCAATCCAGTAGAATGGTGATGGTGTTGAAAGCAGCGCTTTGATCGAGAAGTGTGAGAATGACAGCATTGCCATTGTCGAACGACGATAGTAAATCGTTCAAGACTTTTAGAATGGCAGTTTTGGTGGAATCGGCAGCTCTATAAGCAGATTGCACGTAGACAAAAAGAGACTGGGATACTAGGTGGGAGACTAGCTGTTAAGCAACCACACTTTCAAGAAGTTTGGAGAGAAAAGAGAATAGGGACCAAGATCTATAATTAGAGAGCACATCAGGGTCAAGGCCTTGTTTTTTCAATAATGTAGTGATTATAGCGAGTTTCATTTCACGAGGGAAAATTCCAGAAGAAAGAGACAGATTAATAATGTTCGTTATAGAAGGAGTCAAATCAGACAAACATTCCTTGAGAACAAAAGTTGGTATTGGATCAAGAGGGGAGGACTAAAGGGCAGGACAAAATAAGAGACGAAATATCACGAACTTTTACTGCTGAGAAAGTTTAAAAGGCAGTAACAGGTCTATGGGTGTTGGTGCAAAAATTCCGCGTCAGCTTTGCTGGTGTAAAAGAGAATCAGCTTGTGCCTCATTCCAAAATTATATAACTAAAACAACCAACCAAGAGAATGTCGATGTCCGTTCTTCTAGGATAACTACTTCCTCAAAAGAGGAGCAATGTATGAACTTTCCCAATCTTTTATTTCACTTATTAACTGTTTTTGTCATAGAACTTTAACCTTATTCAGACAAATTTTGAGTGATATGGATTCCCTTGGTTTGTATGCCACTGGAGATTCTCCTAATGAATGTAACATTCATGTCAACAAGCAAATATGAGATGAAAGTTCTGTCACTCAGAAGCTTTATATCATTTTACGAGAAATGCTGACCATGTGAATTTAAATTTCGTCGACAGGTACAACAAAGGTCTTGAATGCAAATTAGATTTATTGTGACTATATTTCTTTTCGGATAGATTGTGGCCTGTGCTAACCAATGGACAGAAAGAATAGAAGAAATGTCTGGTAAAGTTTTGAAAACTCCTCCATTTTTATATCTTCGTGTATGGAAGCTGTATTTATGGAGGAATGAAACACGATGTTTTCCTTGGAACCCATGAAAAAATGGACCTGTGATCTTTTGGAAATTGTCTAATCAAAACTATTTAGTCAAACCTTATCTTTTGTCGCTGATCTGCCAATCCTTATCTTTTGCGTCGTGTAAATCTGTTTGTCTTTCCATGGTTAAATACAAAAGTTAAAGCAGTTGTATAAAGTATAGTCAATTTAGGTCTAACTACGAAGATATCAGGATAGCAATTTGTGATCCAAAAACGTCGTTTTGGTGACGGCAATGAGCAGTCCACGCTTGGATGTCGTATGGACAAATATTTGATGACGTTCAAGGGCTGTTCAAATTACCACGTTGTACGGAGTGACATTGGGATGGGCGACGTCCGTCCTATTGTCGTCGGATTGGACGTCCGACTCAGACGAGTCGGATCTATGTCGTCCATCCCATGGATGGAGGTGTGCTACCAGGGGCTTAACCAAAGTTGTTTGGACAAACCGCTTTATAAAAAAACTGTCTGCTAACTCATGTACAAAATACTACAGATGCGAGCGGTCTATGAACCTCCTGAAGGACAACCTGTGATCACCGGAGCTACAGCCGTGCTGGGACCAATCCTAAATGCAGTAGCAATTAAGGACTGGAACACGAAAGATTGTACAGCACGTCAAATCCTACTCTCAACAATTGAGGAAAAACTGCATAACACGTTGGTCGGATACAAGACAGCTTTCCAAATATGTATAAGACTCTCGTCACAACAAAAGAAGTGTGCAGCCATTAACAGATACGTAATAGAGTTGTTGCATGAATAAGGGAATCGTTGAAAAAAATATCATTAGAATCAGTTTTTCACGCTGATTCTCATGTATTTCTTTTTTTTTTAATAAAGATTTCCCCCCGTAATCTCACTTCAAAGTTGAGATTAGCTCCCTCCATTTTAAAACGGACCCCACGCCATTTTTGGTGGGCGGTCCTTAAAATGGGATGAATTTCCCCCTTTTCACTCTCTTCGTCTTTCGCCTTTCGACCCTAAGGGCAAAAGAGGGGGTATAGGCAGCACGAAAAAGGTTGAAAAGGGGGGAAAAAGAGCAAACTTCATCCCATTTTAAGGAAAAATGGCGGGGGTCCGTTTTGAAGTGGGAGGAGCCTAACTGAACTTTGAACACAGATTACGCTCTGAAGAAATTATTTTAAAAATATAAAAATAATACCATGAGAATCAGCATAAAAAATTGATTCTTATGATAGTTTTTTCAATGGAATCCCCTATTCATGCACCAACCCTATTCAAAGAAAGTTTCTTAACTACGGCTACCAACAAGGTAATTTACTTAGTCTCTTCATGTAGCAAACTTTTTATTTGTGCTTTTCTCGTTGTCCAGGCCATGACGCCATGTCTCACATCTCAGCCACTGAGAACTTTGTCGAACAACTCAAAAACATGGTTGAAGCCCCAACTCTTTTGCAAATCTGCACCAAAATTATCTACACTCTTCCACCTCACCTGGCTCTTCCAGAAGAAGAACAGATTATTTCATTGCTGACAGCAAAATAATGAACGAAGAGAGTAAAAACGAAATGTTTCAGCCTCAAGATCTTGGATATTTTGCAGCTAGCAAAGGGTATCGAGGTGGCAGCAGAGGTGGATACGGTGGTAGAGGAGGCTATTCGGCTGGCACCAGAAATCAAGACGGTCCACCTGCCAAAAGACAAGGTACACTGGTCCACCATGTGACTTCTGCACGACCATGGGCACTACCGCCACACATCCTACATCAGAGTGTAGAAAACGGACTCACGCAGCTAAACGAGACTCAGCCAACTCCGCCTTTATTAACTTACCAACCTTGGACTTTGCTTACCAGCTGCCTTCAGTCCCCTAGCTCGTCTTGATTTATCCGATTGGTTAGTTGATTTTGGAGCCACGGCTCATCTTACAAACCAGAAAAATATTCTACATAGCATCGCCACTGTCCAATAGACAGCTGGGTCATACAAGGAATTCATGAGTCAACTACTGACGTCCACGCCTACGGCGTTGTCGTATTTGAAGCAACGGTTAATGGAAAAAGACGAAATAGCTTACTCAAAAAATAGAACTGTATTTTCCAGACGGCGGGGTCAATCCGATCTAGATTGGCGCTGTTACTGCTCTTGGTACACAAGTAACCTTGTATTTTAAGAGGTTTTATTCTTTTTAAACGACATGGTTGAAGTGACTAGTCGCAGGGCAAGCAGACAACTTTATAAACTTAACATCAAAGCATTCAGTCATCTCAAGAAGAGCAAGCCTGTGTCGCTAAACAATCAGCAGCCTCTTCAATCAACTGGCTCTTCCGTTTCGGTCACGTCAACTGCATAAGAATTCAACGCATGGCGTCAACCAACGCAGTAGAAGGACTAGTCATTACAAACCATGACGTGCCTCGTGTGCGAGGGTGTGCGAGGGCTGCATCTATGGAAAGTTCAGCCGCTGCCCATTTCACTCTTATACTGAAAAACCAATTGAAGTAGGACAAGTGATGATCACAGACGTCGGCGAAGAAGCAGGCATTAGTCGACAATACACCGTCGCCTACTCCCCTCAGCAAAATGGAACCTCGGAAGAGATAACTGGACAATCGTAGAATCAGCACGAAGCGCCCTGTACGGAAAAAGAACCTGTAATTCTGCAAGTGTTACTACGGCTCTGGGCTGAAGCACTAGCTTAATCCGTATACACTCTCAATCGTACGCTTTCCCGTACCAGACCGGTCACACCTTATGAAAAATATCACGGTAACAAACCTAATATAAAATGTTTCTCATCTTCGTCCGTTTGGCTGTGTCTGCTATGTTCATATTCCAGATGAAACACGACAAAAATGGGAAAAGAAAGGAGAAAAGGGAATGTTTCTGGGATATGATGGCACTTCAACTGGATTCCGCGTCTTAATATTAGAAACCTCTTAAATCAAAGTCAGTGTCGACGTCACAATTGACGAAGGAAACGATTCAAGCACGAAGCCTGCAAGCAGCTGCCTGCCTCCAAGCACACGCAGCAACAAAGCCACGCCACTCCTCTAAAATTTTCTTTTTCAGCCTAACAGCTATCGACTGATACAAACCAACCTTCTGACGAGAAGGACACACCTTCAAAAGACAACCAAGATGCCCCCGTCGTCCCATTGACCGAAACGCAGAACAAAGCTAATGAAGCTCAATCTGAACACGACGGAAAGGCAGAATACCAGAGAGACGAACGATAAGGACGCAATAAGGACGTCCGATAAGGATTCAAACAACGCAACCAGTCACGAAGAAATCCATATCTGCGCCAATCGACGGTATCCCCTACGCGGTCATCAACACAAGGTGATCAAGAGCATTCAGTCAATCGTTATCTATATCTCCGAGCCATTCGAGCCTCGCTCGTACCAGAAGGCTGGGAGCTGTAAGGAATTTTGCTGGATCTTTAAAGTGAAGCCGGCACCCTGAGCACCCATACTCGCTATAAGTCACGTCTGTTCGCCAAAGGCTATGCCTTAGTCGAAGGTATTGACTTCACTGAAACCTACTCTCCTGTAATTGGTTACGGCTCCCTACGTGGTATTCTGTCAACGTGCGCAGTTCTGAATTTAGACATGGCTCATTTGGATATTAAACGACCTTTCTTTACGGTCTAGTCGACGCAGAAATTTACATCCATCAGCCGGTAGGTTTTTTAGTACCGGGCAAGGAGCATTTCGTCGGCAGACTAGTAAAATGCATCTACGGACTGTAGAAGTCCGCACGGGTGTGGAACTGTAAATTCAACAACTTCCTTCTCAAATACGGCTTCACGCGAAGCCAACACGACCCCTGTGTTTACCACCGTCACCGAGAGGAGGAGATTTTAGTCATCGTGATCTGGTCGAGGAGGTCGATGAGATCGAGGACGACCTCGTGTGCAGCAATAGCAAGACAGCAGTCGCTGAAGTCCTGGCCTTCCTTGGCGAACATTTTGAAATGAGGACACTGCCAACTGACCGCTTCGTTGGACTCCAGATTGAAATAATCAGGGAATAAAAAAGCGGTTTGTCAATCAGGTCGGATTTACCGAAAAAAATTCTATCCAGATTCAGCCATGTGTTATATTTGACACCTTTCCCTTCTTTCCTTACCACCCAAATTCGGCCCATAAACCAAACCCAGTTCCCCACAATATGGATAGGTGGGTATTGGTAAAAAAATCACCGTTCGGATTTTATTGCAGGATACTGTACCTGCCACCACACCGGCCTCTTCTGGTATATATTATGTATCTCGGAAAGGCGCTTGAAGGGAAGACAACGTACGAGGCTTGGGATGTGAGGAAACCAAATGTTTTAAATCTTGCAATGAATTTTTCGTTTGTCTCATTTGATCAGCATGCCGAAGCAGGTGAAGGAATATTTGTCAATGACTGTGATTCAACTGAACCGGGGCCTTCTGTGACTTGTAGCGTTCTGTGACAGTAACTCCTCCGAGATCTAGGGTAGTACCGTACCTTTCCCAGTTATATTAAGCCGTTGGAGAAAGTCCTCTCGAAACAGCGTCCAATCGCTGCCCTCGTCTATCAGCACTGATATTGGAATGAGTTGGCCTTCTTCTCTGTAAGCTTCCATCTGTATAACACCTAGCGCCACATTGACACGATCTACAGTCCCCTCCATAAGTATGGGATCACCCCGCGCCGTTCCATAAGGCGGCGTGTATTTTTCATATGGGTTTTTCGGGTGGCAAAAATCGAAAAAATGACATAAATTCACCAAACTTGGGATTTATGTCATTTTACGTTTTTTCTATTGTCTGAATTTTTTTCAGATTTTTTCCCCTATTTTTTATGCCTAGAAAAGTGGCGCACAAAGTATCGGATCACTCCGACGGCGGCCGTGTTGTCTTATGGCTCAAATGGGCTTTTCATATTGCTTTTTATATATTTAATTTTTAAGAAGGAATTTTTATATTCAAACCCTTTTTACATTTCCCTTTTATAAATTAACTGTAAGATTTCCATTATGATCGGAACCATTTCCGAATTTTCCCAGATTTATTAATTTCCCCAGTTGCTAAAATAAGAGACTACAGAAGAGTTCATTTAGGGTTTGCAACCTCTATCAGCTGGCGTAGGCCGTAAAATTAGTGTCGTTTCTATACGCCCCTTAAGTAAAAAAGGAAGCAGAGCGCCAGTGGTGTATAGAAACGACACTAATTTTCCGGCCTACGCCAGCTGATAGAGGTTGTAAACCGTAAATGAAGTCTTCTGTAGTCTCTTATTTCAGAAACTCGGGAAACGAATAAATCTGGGAAAATTCGAAAATAATTCATATCATCATGAAAAACTGACAGTAAATTTATGAAAGGGTATAGTATACACGGTTTGAAAATAAAAATTCCTTCTAGAAAATTAATTATATAAAACGCAATATGAAAAGCCCATTTGCGCCATAAGACAACACGGCCGGCGTCGGAGTGATCCGATACTTTGTGCGCCACTTTTCTAGGCATAAAAAATAGGGGAAAAAATCTGAAAAAAATTCAGACAATAGAAAAAACGTAAAATGACATAAATCCCAAGTTTGGTGAATTTATGTCATTTTTTCGATTTTTGCCACCCGAAAAACCCATATGAAAAATACACGCCGCCTTATGGAACGGCGCGGGGTGATCCCATACTTATGGAGGGGACTGTACCTTGGCTGAAAGTAATGTGTGATAGCTGTTACCCTTGGCGTGTTTCTCTCCAGGATCATGAAGCAATGGGTGCTGAATAATATAATGACATCCGTTGACTCCACAACCCTTTCCAAATTTGCAATCGGCTGCAGAGTGTCTCGTCCCGAAACATTTCATGCAAAAGCGTCGTTTGACGCAGAACCGTACCTTTTCTATCGTAGGCATTTCTTTGAATGTTCGGCAGGCCATCAATTGGTGCTCCCCCTCACAGCAATAGCAGTGACTCTTCGGTTTGTCTGTAGTGCCAGGCTCAAGGCTAATGTGATTGGCGCGCTCTGTTGTTGGTTTATGGCTCCACATCAACCTCGCCATCCACGAGTTAACTGACTATATGTGCCACGGCTACCATGGTTTCTTGAATTTTGTCCTCTGCAAACTTGCTCGTTCGTGCCACAAGCGTCTTGTACACAACAGCCCGATAAATTACTGGCTTTACTCCCACCTCTACCAGCAAGAGTTTAAGTCAAAGTTGACGCTCGTACATTAGGTTGGTCCATTCCACTCGCACCTATGACAATTTTAATTTCAAATAATATGTATCACTGAATGTACTGATTGAGATATAGTATTTACCACATTGTTGAGCAACTTGAGATGTCGATGGTTCCATTTCTTCACTCCATCCTCGTCCATGAGATGGTAAATTTCTTGATGCATATGCAAGTTTTTGGCCTTTGCCAATTTCACTTAAACCTACAAATGTAAAAAATTTGTAAACTATTGTACGTATAAAGTTGTATCAACGAATTCAAACTTACAAGGTTTCTGGGTAACTTGAATTGTTGATGGACCAATTCCTTTACTCCTCTTTTTCCAATCCCAGTTAAATTATTCAACACGTGTGAAGGTTGCTGGCCCCGACAGGTTTCGCTTACACCTACAAATATAAAAAATGGGAATAACTTGAATTGTTGTGTTTAATTGATTTCTACTAACAAGACTGAGCAACTTGAGATGTCGTTGGACCAATATCTTCACTCGATGGGGCAAACTTCTTTTGTATCTTCACTCTATTAGCTTGTTCGAAAAACAATTTTACAAATTCTTTGTCTACACGCATGAAAATTAATGTTTAGTTAATCAAATCACAATAAAAATTCACAATTATAATTACCAGTAAGAATTTTTTTGCACTTCCTCTGTTAAATGAATATTGTATTTCTTCTCTTAAAAGGGAATTTGAACTACAGAACGTTTAAGATCGTTCATTCTCACTTCCAATCGCTTTGGAAAGCATGTGGCAACTGGGATGAAAAGAAAAAAAAACAAAACCTAAAAAACCTCCTTCAAAGCAAGATAGAAAAGATAGAAAAGATTACCTTTTTATCGATGTGTTCGTCATTTTTCGAACCACTTCCCCGTTTTTTATAAGTGATACCAAGTTTTTTTAAGCAATCTGGTGCATAATTCTCTTAGCCAACCAATAGCAAGTGTTTCACGCAAGCTATCAAAATAATCCGTACGAACCATAGCATCGAAAAAGTCCAAAGACGACTTTAGACACGCTCCTGGGTTCGTTAAGTGAAAAATTTTTTGGTCGTTCTTTGGCATTGCAAGATTTAAGAAAATCTAATCGTAGTGGGAAAATAAAGTATAAAAACAACAGAGAATTTACGTAATTTTTACGCTGTTATTTTGTACTGCTTAGTAGTAAAAAGAATCTTTTTCCCTCAGTGTACAACAAAGTTTTTTTTTTGTGAAAGTATCAGAATCGAGTGAAGAAAATGAATATGATAGAAGAAATTGGAATTTTATTAAATCAATTTCTTGCGTTTATTAAACTGGCTGACCAAGACGACAATAGTTTTATAGAACAAATAGTAAGCAGAAGGCGAAGAGATATTCTCAGACGGCTTTTAGAACGCCATCGTGTTGTTGTGATGCGATTTGAAGGAAATAGGTCGATGTATTACTCATCAGATGTCGGAACTTGGTTTGAAACTTATCCCGAACAACAATTCAAACGAGACTTTCGCTTTACTAAACCTACCTTTCAGGTAAGAAAACAAATCGTTCCTAGTGGCACACGATGGCCGTTGGATATCCACCCTTAATCTTAGATTGATCCCAAATGATGTACTTTGGATGTGTTTTGGACATCTTAATTACCGTTCCATACCAAGTCTCGAGGTTATCTGTGGATGATCTAAAGTACATCCTATGGTCATCCATAGGATGTCCTGTGGATATCATATTACGATAATCACGTAAAGATTAAAGATTAAGATAGAAAAGCAAGCTTATCAGCTCGCCACGAAGGGATAGTCGTCCTTAAATGAAAAATTCAGGGCCTTTTGTTCAGCCGGACTTTTTGCTAAATGCCTTCCCAATTTTTCAGAATTTTTCTTTAAATTCTATGTTTTTTCTCTGAAATTTTGTGAAAAAAAAATTCTATCGAAAAAAATTTTGATTTGTCTGAGTCATGGTTAACAAAGGGCATGGGTCAAAACAATATTTTTATTCAAAAAAAAAGTAAATCTATAATGAGACTTGAACCATGGCCCTCTTCATTATCATGCCAGTGCTATAACCAAAAATCTATTTTTCGTCTTTTAATTTGATCCAGTATCAAATGAAAATGATTGTTGTGCGTCAGTGTCGTGTTTTTTATTGGAAAATTTTCATCGCGATATTTCATCAGTTCTGCACCTAGACTACACATACCCTAACCTATTCACGCCGATGTTCACGGTAAACGATATTGGTGGGAGGCGGACTTGAACCAGCCATCTTCGCCACTCGAATCTAAAGTCATAGCAACATCATACAACGACAACTAATTCGGTTGATCAATCTTTTTGCAAGAGCAAAATGGTTTCCGGCGATATATTTGCAGGATAGAGGGTTTTCACGCTAAATGGAATTATTTTTGTTCTGGTCGTTTTTAACTAAACGTAAATAACTTGCAATCCTGTGGGATTTTTAATTCACAGTTTGATATCCTTGCAAGTTATTTACGTTTAGTTTGCTCAAGTCATATTTTCCTATTTTTACACATAAAGTTCAATGATTAAAAAAAAACATCTTTTAGTTTAAAAACTGCAAAACATGAATGAAATCTGATTATTGCGTCATGGTGGGGTCATCAAAGATTGCGCCATCACGGCGATGCTATAGACATCTGGTGGTGATTTATTTTGACCTAAAGTGAAAAAGTTGTAGTCGCAACCGCCAGATGTCACTAGTCGTAAAACAATTATTTTGTCAGTTTTTCATTAATTACGGGAAAACAAATTAAGTAAATGAAATTATTTTTTTTCTGGTCGCACCGCATATTTTTTGTGTAATTTTTAAGACCAAAAAGTCCGAAAGCTATCGTGAAACGTCCGAGCTATGGAGCGTTAAAGACAGACATACAAAGTAACAGGCTTTTTTTTTTCTGCGTATGCGATTATTAGCTTCGCCCTTCGGGCTCGCAATCATGTACACATATGCTTATACACATGGTACATCAGTAGAAATTTACTCACTTGATCACCTTAGTCTTTCAACATACATATGTTATTTTATTTCAGATGAAATACTTTTGACTGATTCTGGGTTTGAACAATCGTCCTAGAGATTACCAGTCGAGTACTCTAACCACTAGACCATAGACTGATATATAATAGTGACTTGAAAACCTATAGGTTGCTTAGTGTTCGCGATCTCTGTGTGTTAACGAGACTCGCTGTGACACGCTGGGCGTTGATAATAATGTTTCGTGATGAGGGAAAAAAATAAAAAATAAATAAAAAATAAAAAATAAAATAAAATAAAATAATAATTAAAAAATAATAATAAAAACGATGACCTAACGGATGTCTCCTGGAGGTAACAAGGACAAAAAAAGGACATCTTTAGGCTATCATTGCTAGACATCCTATGGCTGTCTTATCTCCATCAGAAATTTTCAATTTGGATGTAGATATGGCTGGGATGTACAGACGTGCCATGGACGTCCAAGGGAGGAAAAGTGCCACTAAGCACTTACCACTTACAAAGCCAGAATTCTTTTACTGATTTAACAAAGCTCTTTCGATAACGAACTATTGTTGTGCATAACATAGAAAAATATTTTGTTTTTAGGTATTTGTTGAGTTAGTGAGCCCCTTCATACTAGGAGATTATGTATGTAACGGCCTTCCTGTCACAGAAAAATTAATGTAGGTGGTCTGGTGCTTTGCGAATCGAGAAGCATATCGTGTTTTATCAAGAGGTTTTGCCATTCATCAAGTAACTGTACACTACGTCCGGAGGGAGGGAGCCCCCCCCCCCCGTACTCGACGCCTTTGCATCAGGGCATAGTCTTAGCTCGGCTAACAACAACTATCAGGCAACTTACAAAGGCAAGAAAAAATCGTCATTTCGTTGCAAACCATGTTTTTGGGATCACCAGAAAGCTACCAGCAAGCAGTCAGTTTCACTCGCCAGTTGCCTCGCCCAAGGAGACAGCTCAGCCAGTGGTAATTAGGATATCCTCTCTACCTCGAATGCCAGAAGCAATTCGAAGCGCCTGTTGTCTGCGGCCAATAGCATAGAAGAAAATCTCTTCGAACCAAAGAAATTCAGATATGAAGATCTAAACTGTATCACGGAACTGAAAGAGAAGAAGAAGAACTATCTACACTAGACTCCCTCAGCAAAGAGGATATAACCACGAAACTGGGGGAGGCACTCAAGTTTGTAAAACTACAAAACGAACGAATCTCCAACCTTGAATCGGAGCTTCTTAATTCCAAATTGGCCTTCGCCAATGCCCCCAGCTAGCCGAGTATATTTCCCAAATATTGCTAATATATTATATACCTACAATTAAGATGTTGGTAAAATACTTTTTTTTTAAATATTTTTCAAATATATTTTTGCACCCAAATCTGTTGGCTCACAATATTTTTTCAAGTTATTTTCTTCTATTGGTAAAATAACAGTTTTACTACTTTTAAACTTTGGCGAACGTTATTTGTGTTATATTTAGATGAAATCTCGTTGTTGTGTTTATGGTTATATAGTCCAGCGTGGAATATTTATTCATTTCCAACTTTTAATTAGAAATGATTCTATTTAAGTGCTGTTCTGTTTTTTGCCGAGAGTGGATTTTAACCATCATACATTGAGTCACCAAACCAATCCTATAACCACTACACCAACAGCGGTAATATAAATCAAGTCCCGTAATGATACAATTTTGTTTTCCGAGAATGTTTTTTGGTCGATAATCCATAAATTGGTATAGGCATATCAGGTATATTGGTAAGATTAGTATTTTGCTGCGTCAAGGTGGCTGTTAAATTGTTTTGTTGTTTTCCCAATAAATAACTATTATCAAAGATATATAAATCAATATTATGTTTTGTTATTTTCCCGATAACGGACCATTAAAAATGTAATAAATCCTTTTTTTATAAAAAGCTATAGTCTTTTACATTTAACAAGCGTTCAAAATCCTAAATGTTTTATATCGTATTCAATTCGTTAGTTCTGCATAAAATTGCCTAAATGAACAAACCAATTGTCTTAAAATCCAGATCTTGCACAAGTCTGGAACAACTAACTTTCTTTCTTCGAATTTAAAACTCTACCTCCACGCTAACGTGATATAATTTATATTGGACGTTAAGGAGATAAAACGTTCAAACTGCTATTATTATATATCCATATAGGTAATCCTATGGAGGTTGGTTCAAACCCACTTTCACAATCATAAATTCCTACACTGATGTAATTAAATCGATTTTGCTAACGCTGGGCTATAACCATGACAATGTTAAAGTATGCATTATCCAGCTGGTCACGTCGGGATTTTATTAATATATCCGTTGTTGGTGTAGTGGTTGTAGCATTGGATTGTTGATTTTAAGGATGATGGTTCAAACCCACTCTCGAATGAAAAGCACTAAAACAATCATTTAAGATTTGGATGTGTTAAGATGTGGTATATGTAAAAGACTATAGCTTTTCATAGAAAACAATGTATTCATCCCTGAGGTATATTTATATACGAAGGTCCTTAACAATATAGGGTGTAGGGTATAGGGGGTAGGGTAGTAGTAGCTAGTAGTGAAATTCAGAGGGTTTAATGTCCATTTTGTAATCCTTTATACGTTTCTTCCCTGAATCGTCTCCAAATTTTGTACATAATTCTGTCAAAATTTGATACATTGCGTAACGGAGTTTTCATTTTTTTTCATTACTGTTTAAAAAATTGAATTTGCGTATTTGTTACCTAGCTGGTTGCCGAATCCAAGGCAGTGATTTGCTTTTTTTGCGTAACCTTCCAACTGCCATTGCAGTGAGTGCTCAGCAGTGTAAACAAAAAGAAAAAAAAATTTGATCTTCCCAAGCAAGACAAGTTTTCTGCTATGGGAATGGGAGTGGAGAGTATGTCTTATTTGATTTTATTTGGTTTTTATGTTCTTGTTCGATTTCGTCTTTTTTCTTCTTTTTACTTTGTATTTTCCCACTATTACTTTTTTTAACTGTTTTGTTTTAATATTACCTCTGTTTGTCTACTGTTTTTTATCTTGATTTTAATAAATTTGGTTTTCCAAGTAAAATTTCTATGCCTCCTTTTTTAACAGTTAGTCATCAACCAAGAAGTTGAGGAACATTTTAAAAATGTCAGATTATACTCATTTTGAAGCTCTGGGACATCTCTCCCTTCTTCCCCTGTCCTCTCCTCGGTTATCACTTCTTGCGGTCGTGAAGAGTTACCACCGATCTTCCACTTCCATTTACCTCCGAAAGCTTTTTAAGAGTAATTTTTCAAAAATTACAAACATACGAATTGTGACAATAAATTGTTTAAAAATTTAGAAAAAAACCGGAAGGCTGGTGGTTCGATCCCACCCGGGGGCGCGTGGGATTAGAATTCCATTGTTGTGATTCTATGTCTTCGCCTCATGAACTTAAACCCTACCAAAGCTTGCAGTGTAGAGCTCACAATCAAAATTCTGCTTCTTCAACTGATGGAATCTATTGGAATTTTGCAGGGAGTCATATTCAGGGAGGAATCCATGATGACGGAAGTGGTTTCGCGGGTGCTATGGCTTATGCTATTAATGCTATTCTAATGACTTTTGAATCTACTGAAAACTTGCAGCTTTGGGTTAACATTCAACTTGTTCTTGTTTTTTTTCGGACTAACTATTCCAGGTTCAGATGTAATCTAAGGTGTATTCCCCTTCGGTGTTTATGGATTTCTTCCCCATGCAGCGTAAGTCATTTCCCACATTTCTAGAACAAAATTGAATGAATATTAATGAATATTAATGAATATGATATCATCCGGATAAAGTATTGCGGATATTTCCACATTGTCCAATTGTAGATTTCATCAGAAAGAACATACATGCTCGGCTTTTTCAAAAATTAAAAAAATCGTCTTTGAGAAAAATGTTAGCCTGTTTCCACCCACCATCGAACTGAGGACCTTCAGGGTGTAGGCCGACGTTACACTATGAAAACTTTATTAACGTAGAATTATTCTGAAATGATAAAAAATACTAATTATGGTTTGAAATGCTCTAATTTGAACAATACTTGCAATATGAAACGTCCAACGGGGGGCTCGCACCCCCGTCCCTGAGAATAAGAGTCTCATGCTCTACCGACTGAGCGAACAAGGCTTATTATTACATGTTAATTCATATAATGTAATCAGCCAAATTTTGTTGACAACAACGTACGCCATCTGTTCAATACCCGGGAAAGCCTTTGTTTTATTTTTATTTTTAAGGAAAATTTTTGAAGTTAGGAAATATAATATACAAAATTTTGTAAATTTAATTATAAAATTTCTGTTCCAAACGTAATTTTTTTCTGTGCCAGTTTTAACAGAACCATTTAAGTGATTTAACTATTGTTTGTTTTCCTCATTATTTAGAAGACGAGTAACCTGAGCCCCGTTGACATCCGGGGAACTTTGGTCTAGCGTAAAGTCGGACTCTTTTGCTATTTGCTTTTCTGTAGCTTAATCATCTGCCCGTTAAAGATTTTATCGTGGGAAATCTGCCCAGTCAGTAGATTTCGTCATCACGGCAATGCTATAGACATCTGGTGGTGATGCTGGTTGTTGCGTCATATTGCGTCATAACGGTCATCACGGTCGGTACCGTCATCACGACATCTGGTGGTGATTTGTTTGGGCATGTTTGGGCATGTTCCATTTTGGGGGAGGAGTCTGTGTTGACACATTATCCGTGACAGACACAGGCTCCTCCCCCAAAAGCTTGTTCTTTTATTATATATCGATTACATGCTGTAATTTGCACACACAGTCAATCAAGACAGGGTAAGTCCATCTTGATTGACTACGCATAGGGAGCATAGGGACTTTGGCAAGGAAGAAGAGTGCGTAGTGAGAATAACCATATTTTGTACATTATAGACTAAACTGATAAAATACGCATATATAATGACAAAAAATTCGCTTATCTAAGAGGAACAGTTGGCCGAGTGGCTGAAGCCTTGTGCCTTGTGCCTTGTGCCTTGTGCCTTGTGCTACGGTGCTGTACGCCATCTGTTCAATACACGGGTAAGCCTTTGTTTTTTTTTGTTTTTTTTTCAGGAAGTTTTATGAAGATGGAAAATATTATATACATGATTTTGTAAATTTAATTAAAAACTTTCTGTTCTAAACGCAATTTTTTTTCTGTGCGAGTTTTAACAGATCCATTTAAGTGATTTAACTATTGTTTGTTTTCCTCATTATTTAGCGGATTACTTGCTGTAATTCGCACACACAGTCAATCAAGACAGGGTAAGTCCATCTTGATTGACTACGCATAGGGAGATTACCTTGGCAAGGAAGAAGAGTGCGTAGTGAGAATAACCATATTTTGTACATTATAGACTAAACTGATAAAATACGCATATATAATGACAAAAAATTCGCTTATCTAAGAGGAACAGTTGGCAGAGTGGCTGAAGCCTTGTGCCTTGTGCCTTGTGCTACGGTGCCGTACGCCATCTGTTCAATACCCGGGTAAGCCTTTGTTTTTTTTTATTTTTAAGGAAGTTTTATGAAGATGGAAAATATTATATACATGATTTTGTATATTTAATTAAAAACTTTCTGTTCTAAACGCATTTTTTTTTCTGTGCGAGTTTTAACAGATCCATTTAAGTGATTTAACTATTGTTTGTTTTCCTTATCATTTAGCGGATTATTTGCTGTAATTCGCACACAAAGTCTATCAAGACAGGGAAAGTCCATCTTGATTGACTACGCATAGGGAGATTACCTTGGCAAGGAAGAAGAGTGCGTAGTGAGAATAACCATATTTTGTACATTATAGACTAAACTGATAAAATACGCATATATAATGACAAAAAATTCGCTTATCTAAGAGGAACAGTTGGCCGAGTGGCTGAAGCCTTGTGCCTTGTGCCTTGTGCTACGGTGCCGTACGCCATCTGTTCAAAACCCGGGTAAGCCTTTTTTTTTTTTTTTTATTTTTAAGGAAGTTTTATGAAGATGGAAAATATTATATACATGATTTTGTAAATTTAATTAAAAACTTTCTGTTCTAAACGCAATTTTTTTTCTGTGCGAGTTTTAACAGATCCATTTAAGTGATTTAACTATTGTTTGTTTTCCTCATTATTTAGTGGATTATTTGCTGTAATTCGTATTTACTTAACCACGGTCTACCAGGAGAGATAGACAAACGATCGAACGAACCATGAAAGCTGAATAGGCAAGGAACCTTTAAGGATCCCTCAAATTCTGCTTAGAGAGCGAGTGTCAGGGAGGCATCGATTAACATTTTACATGGCGGGTATATACCAGGAGAAGTAGAGCAGGGGACTGAATCAAACTAAAGGGGAAGGGTGAGGTCAGCCATTAAGGAGATAGCTGAAATCTATGCCTTCCTGACGCTTGCGCTCCAAGCGGAATCTGAGGGAATCTTCAAGGTCCTTCTGGTTGATGTTCGTATACCTCTCCTGGTAGACCTTGACGTTGTATTAGTGTTGTCCATAGCAAAAATATAATGATTGGTTCACCTGTTGAGATTGACAGGTTTTCATTGTCCGATAAACATGCCTCGCGCAATTGGCTATCGCGTTCGACTGTTAACCGGAAGGCTGGTGGTTCGATCCCACCCGGGGGCGAGTGGAATTAGAAATCCATTGTTGTAATTCTATGTTTTCGTCTCATGAACTTAAACCCTACCAAAACTTGCAGTGTAGAGCTCACAATCAAAATTTTGCTTCTTCAACTGATGGAATCTATTGAAAATTTGCAGAAAGTCATATTCAGGGAGGAATCCATGATGACTGAAGTAGTTTCGCAGGTGAATACCAGTCTGCTTGGAGCAGTTGATGTAATCAACGGAATCACAATCCCCTGTCGTCTGGCGTCAAAAAGGTATTAGATTTCCTTTCGGATTATTTTAGCGACAGCTCGGTAAATATAGCCCGTTCAATGCTCTCATCCATCCTAAGGTTATCGTCAGAGAATCTAGAGGTGGGAAGGAACCCTCTGGTTTTTAGTCTTGACGCATTTAGACGTATCTGCCAACGCCCTGGACAGCCTCGCGACCTTGCAACTAGCCCGCAAGGCGACCACCCTTCTTTCTCTCACCTCGCTATCGAGATGCGCCAGTCTGGTCGCTATCCAGCTCCGTTCTATCAGCTTCTCGGAAGGTGGAGTAATGTTTCTCTTGAACCGGCCAAGAAAAGCCCAACATTCAGGCCCGCTTCACGTGCTAGCAGTCGGAGCTTGTCTCCAAGCCCGTCATATGCCCTTTTACCTGCATGCGAAACTATAGAGACCACACGGTCCCTCTGAGAAACGACTTAAATAGCAAGTCACTCTTCGTCGGTTAAAACAAGCACCACAAAACTGTAGAAAGCTCGACGATCGGACTCTGGATCAAAGAACAGCTCAAAGAAGCAGGTATCGATACGTCAGTTTTTTCGGCCAAATCATCAAGAGGAGCAGCCGCATCTTAGGCGACGAATAGAGGCGTCCAAATCCAATCGATCCTAAATCTTTGCCAATGGATCCTGGAGTCTACCTTTGCTAGGTTCTACAAAAGATCCGTACCGAAAAATACCGATTTGGTGGGCGCATCCATCTTACGCAGTCCACAGGACTCCCACGAACTCCAAATTCAAACCAAAAGTCTGGCTAGTAGTAGCTGTTGACCAAAGGGTATCTTGATTTTAAGACACAGTTAATATCGAACGAATTTACCAACAATTAGTAAATTGTTCGAGCGAGCTTTAGCTCGCGATGAACAGTTGGTATTGTTGGGGGAATGGAGTGAAGACATTGACTGTCTTCTTACCACCCATTCCACCCATTTCATTCCCGTGTTAACTTGAATTAGGTTCCGCCTCCGACTATCGACGGTCTACTAATTCATCTTTTGTTTTTTTTTGTTTTTTTGTTTTTCACTAGATCCAATTGTGGAAGCCAAAGATCCGATTTCGACCGTGGCTCATCAGGATCATCCAATCCCGCCTTATAATTTTTTCCGGCCTAAGATCCACAGCCGTGTTATGCTCCAATTCTGACGTGTTTAAGTGGTAGATACGGCCATCTGAGCGCCATCTCTCACCTTTCCCCTTCTTTTAATGTTTATTGTTTGCTGAGAAGCATCTGAAATAAAGAGGTCGCACACAGCCAATGTCTTCACTCCATTCCCCTAACAATACGAATTGTTCATTGCTCGCTCGAACAATTTACCAAGTATTGTAGGTAGAAATTCTAGCATGTGAAACCATCTATAACCCTGTGTTAATCGTTTTCCAATAGCAGAAAACTTGTCTTGCTAGGGAAGAGCCGGGGGTCCCAGAGTAAGCGCGAGAAAAATCCCTCAGAAATATATTATTTCTAAATTAACGTTAAATTGTATTCCAAATTGATATTTCTAACAAATGGGCTTTATTTTTATGATTGCATTCAAGCTTCTAATTTTTAAAAAGTTTAAAAAGTTTTGAAATATAAAAGTTACAAAAGAAAAATGAGCAGGACTATTATTAACATGGTTTCATCGGCTGAATGGTACATGAAGGGTGCTGGATCTATAAGCTGAACTATTTCAAGAAAATCCTACAAGGATGTCAGATCCAATACCTGGTGAAATAGTACAGGTAGAAATAGGACTACTGAATGGTAGAAATAGGACTGCTCGTAAGGAGAAATAGGACTAGCAATAATCAGTTGCCAAAAGTAGCCCTATTTCGACCAGTCCTAATTTGTCCAGTCCTAAAACGTAGACCTATTTCTACCACTCCTATTTCGTTTCAATCCTATATCACCGTCTACCCTTTTTGACACACAGAGTGAATCGGTGCTTCGTAGCCGTAGCTGGGGTTCGTTAATGTCGTTTTCACGGGGGCGTTTCTGAGTGCTTTTAAAAATTACCAAGCTCGGAGCTGGATTCTTCAAAATCCCACTTGGAGCGCCACGAAATCTGACAATGAACAATTATTTTGCTCGACCAGTGGAACAGTATGTCAGATGTTCCAAGCGTCCAAGCGTCTGTTAAGAAAAACAACATCGTCTGCTTCTACTTTCTGCAAAAAATGTCGAATCTGGATTTGCTTCTTGACTCCGGCCCTAGACTTCGTAGTCGAAAAAATAATCCAGATTGTGATTTTCGCTCCAAGTTTGAGCGAATTCCGTCCCAGTGGAATGGCGCGACTGGACGCTCGAGAATTTTGGGCGCCACTTTAGCGCCCACTGGAACGGATTTTGGCGAAAAGTAGCTCCATCTGTTTTTTGGAGCGGTCAAAAAAGCCCACGTAAAAACGCCATAAGAGTGCACACAGTCAAACTCCCAATAGAAGTTGCCAAAAGTCACGTGACGCCACATTTTACCCAATAAGACTATGCCTTGAGTAGTACTATCGACCATGCCTACTCTCGACATGGCACGAAAAGTGTGTTTAACCACGATGTATCAGGAGAGGTGGGCAAACGCGAGAGGAAAAAACTGTGCTAATTTTCGGTAATCATTCTCACTTCTGTCGCTAGGTTCTCTAGTGTTAGTGGCCATGAAATCTGGCGCCAAGTTTAACCGTTGTGGATAAAGCATCGTGGTTTTACAAGGGTGTTTTAGTTTAGTAATAATAAAATGCTAGTAGTGTAGTACCAGTAATAATAAATACACCATGCTAGTTTGTAATAACGTAAATTCAATTACAATTTATTGATTTTTTTCAGAAATTCGTAGTTAATTTCTTTTGACAACAAATGATTAGTGAGTTCGATTGTTCTTAGGGTTGTTATTCTTAATGCTTCCAGAGTAGTTTGCGAACAAAAAGCAGAAAGGCCTGTTAAATCACATGCAAGCTCCGTTTCCCATAGGTCTTTCAGGAATGTTTCTAAAACCTGCAATGTAAAAGAATTAATTGGTATGAATGTTGTGCAATTGTACATGTAAATAATTGTCAAATATTATGTGAAAACTACCTTTCTTCCATTCCTCCAAGTCCCATTGGACAAACTCATACCGTTAACCTTAGAATGGCCGTTCATAACATCAAATACGTTGCTCAATTTAAGAACCATTTTCTCTGTACCTTCAGTACCTTAAATAGAAAACGATGTTATGAATACCATAGTAATAACTAATAAGACAAGTATTAGTAAATAACATGCTACCTTGTAAGGAATCCTGTGTTATTTCCGGCATACTTCTGAAATACCGAAATCCATTGGCAACTGAATTAGACAGCATCTGCACAGCACTGCATACTTGACTTTCATCTTTTCAAATGTATTTGGATATAGATGCGTTTTTGTTCATCTGCTTAACCCAGAAAGAGGGGTTTTTTTTATCCTGCTTGTGAGATACAGCATTCCGTAAATCTAACAATTTGACCTTTGGACTAAAAACGATGAACAAAAAATTAACATTAAAAAATAATAATGAAAAGATAATACGACACAAACAACACGTTTCTTACTTGTACTTCCTTGATTGTGAAGATGTTATTTTCAACTGTCTTCATAAGATGAGATACATCTTCTGCCAGAATATTGAGAGATGTGTTAGAAGTTAGTCGATCAACAGTTGTCTTGAATGGATTTGTTTGAACAACAATGTTCTCTTCAATTTGTAGAACAGAAGTGATGTTTTCTTCATGTTAGTTTCGACGAGATTTTCACATCCTGTTTCTGAAGTTGTCCCTACTAGCACAAGTCTTCCATAGGACGTCCATAGAACGTCCGGCCATCCAAACTAGGTCCGTCCGTTTTCTGGCAGCTGCGGACATCCTTCTAACAGACGATTTTGATCCTCTGTTTTTGATGTCCTAGTAGGAATATCCATCAGATGGTCAGCTTGTACCATATTTTGGACGTTTCATTAATCGTTCGTTGGAACGCCAATTAAACGCCCATTTACGTCCAGTTTTGTACGTTCATTTAACGACAAAACTGGACGTCCAGTGGACATCCACGAGAAATACCTAGCCAAAATCATGAATTTTTTTCTATCAGTCGATAGAAATCGAGCAATTGTTAGCCTATCAAAATGTGCTAATAGGTTAGTTTCTATAGTTTTTACCGGTTTTTTATTATTTAATAGAATAAACAATAAAATAAGTTTAAAAAAATATGAAATTATTGTTTTATATTGTTCTTTCCGGGTATTGCATAATTATTCCATACGCATTATGGAGTTGCATCAGTATTTTATATTGATGGTATTGCTTCGTCAAGTCAATACATAAGATAATCAAATGAGTGTAAAAGTCAAAGATCTAGTGGGTAGAGTGGGAGAGTGGGATGCGAGAGAAAGGTTCGATGCTAGAACAAGTCGAATCTTTTTTCGCTCATTTTTATTTTCTTTGTTTCATCATCCATTTGACGTTCATTTTCGGACGCCAAACGGAGTACCAGTTTGGACGTCCATTGGAGAGGACATTTCGACGTCCAAAACAATAAAAAATGACGTCCGGCTTGGATGTCCAGCCCAAACGAAGCGGGCGACTTTGAAACGTCCTATGGACGTACAGTATCCTGCATTAAAATCCGAACACCTTGGTCTCTTTCTTTATTTAAAAAAATGTTTTTGCATTTCTTTTCTTAATTCTAAGAAATGGACTTTTTAAAACAATTAATTCTTCAGATAATATGAAGTCTTCAAAGTTCAAATTAAAAAATATACATTGAACTGGGCTTTTGAAAAAGAGCTGTGTTCGGATTTTTATGCAGCATACTGGTGAAATAGCATTTTCAAGTGTTATTCATATCATCCGAGATGTGAATTATGGCTTACTTTTGCGTACGATATCAACAAAATTTCACCATCTTTTACGGGAAAAATAAAAATAAACCATAAATTTTCTTGGAAAAAAGAAAAACTATGTACGTGTGCTTGTAGGGGTGTGTTCAATTCCGTTCTCTCCACCAAGAGTAACTTCAACACTGTTACCATCAGTTGTTGTTCGTCCATCAAGTTTCCCTTCTGGATTGTTTGATAATGGAGAGGTTGTTTGTTTCCGACATTTTTTGCTTGGGGCTAGCTCATCTGTGTAACCTACATAATTCTTCTTTAAAATGTCTAGAACACACATAATCTTTTCTAGAAAATTTTCTGTCACTTCTTTTCATTTGTTTTCCCCATAAAATGAATTGCCTTTCTTTTTTGGGTGGTTTAAATACCTTGGCATCATTTTCTTTTGCTGATTTGTATCCCGTAGAACATCCATCCGTCATATTGCTCATTGCACACTATACCGATCGGCGTGAATTGACTGAAGGAATGTGGAATTGAAACGATTATCAAATAAAATTTTATTCTCTGCTATAATAACAACTCCTGATTAATATTCGAATAATGAAAAAACACAATCACTGCAAAAAAAAAACAAGTGATTTCACTGCTGATTTGGTTGACAATATTGTGAGATACAGTCGTATTTGTAGGAGGAGGAGGAGGATTGTTGGCGAAGATTCTTGTCCGACGATTTTACGGCATCGGGAAGAATGAGCAAGAAATGTAGAAGAGTGTTGAGAAGAGTTCAAAAGCATTACTCGCCACCCATCGCTTATCCACTTCCGTCTACGGATTCTCGGCTGATAACTTAAGTGGACTGCGGGGCATTTTTTGAAGCTGTAACCAGAGGCTCCAGGGAGGATTTGATTGGAACTCTCAACACTCACAGACCGGAAGTGACCACCGAATTTTTCAAATCGTACTCTCTAAAAAAAATTCGTGTAAAGGCCGACAATTGTCGTGTTTTTAAACGACAGATGAGTCCGTAAATATCACACGACGTGTTTTTGTCATGAAAATACGCGACTTTTTTCATCGGTACACAAGCAATAACGCGGGTAACTTTCCGTATACATTTTCCGTCGATTCTTAGCAACTAACCCCCTTCAAGAGCAAAGGGAAAAGTTTTTTTGCTGGAGTGTGAAAACAACCCATCAACCCCACCCACCATCAACCCCACCCAATCCAACGAATGTTTCAGTTTGAAAATGAATGATATGCGAATGTATAACTAAGCCGCTTGTATAACAAGCAAGAAGCATAGACATCAAATGGTTTATAGCCCATATATTTCTATTAAAATTATGTGTTGACTATGCAGCAGTACATTTCATTATTCCCTAATTTTTGAATATAGACCTTATTAAGATCCAAAGGTATGGGTCAAGCCGACCCCTTTGCGTCGCGTTGCAGTGTGAAGGGGTGCCGTGAACAGGAGATTTTTATTTGGCTCGGCCCATGGTGTTGCTCGCAGGACTTTTCGGGTTAATCGTGCCCGAGGGAAGAAAAGGGAGGAAAGGAAAGAATGAAAAAAAGAGGGGCCCAGATCCCTATTCTTCCCTCGGGCACGATTAACTCGAAAAGTCCTGCGAGCAACACCATGGGCCGAGCCAAATAAAAATCTCCTGTTCACGGCACCCCTTCACACTGCAACGCGCCACTTAGGGGTCGGCTTGACCCATACCTTTGGATTTCCGTTCATTGCAAAGGAGGGCAATGAATGCAACGGATAGTGGCCATGTTTCTCCCACTGATAGTCAAGTGGGTGGCGGGTGAACACCTGCTATTTAAAAAAAAGAATGGGGTAGGAGAGGACGAAAGGGGGGATGAACATTGAACAGGGGATCGGAAGCATACCGCCTTCTAATGGGAAGTAAGAGTACGGGGGATGATGTTGGCCTTCGTTCTCCTTTTTTGCCAACAGAACTTAAGGAAAGGAAACGAAAAACGCCCCTCGTAAAGCAAGAGAAGGTGGAAGTGGGGTCACACAAAATGCAGATAGAAAGACTGTCGTCTTTTTGTTGGACAAAATGGCGTGAGCAGCTTTCGGAGGGTTTTTTTTTTCGACTCCTTCCTTATTATCTCTACTCGATAAAAAAATATTGGGTTTTCAACCAGAAATTTGGCGTCTTTTTCACGACTGTGTATCGTATAAGTGCAATCGACAAGTCATTGTCGCCTTTTTAACGACAACCGTTTTGAGAGAGTACAACGAACATGGACAGACCCCTCTACTGGTGGCCATTCAGCGGGGAAATTTGGACATGGTCAAATTATTGGTTGGCAAACTGGACGTTCCCATCGGGCAAATTGGACGAATGATGTGGAATGGTGTCGAATACCTGGACGTTCCAGCACTGTATACGTGGCTATCGTTTGCGGAGAGTTGGACATTGCCGCCTTTCTCCTTTCCATGAAAGTGGGCTCGAATCAGCAAACCATCCCCACCCAAAAGATCGATTCCATCGTCTCAAGTCCCAACGGCCGACAGGAGAAGATCAACATTCTGGAACTGATGGGTGCAGTCAATTTTTACTTTTACGAAACGCATCCAGCCCCGCAAAACGGCCTCATGTACTGGAGGGCAGCCATGCATCTTCGACGGTCGATGGTGAATAACCGGACATACAGTACCTACCTCAAGTTTGGGAATGCGCGAGAGAACCTAATGGGGAAAGGCTTTTTTTCTCGGCGTTCCCAAAAATCCAATTTTCATCGGATTGCGACAAATTTTTTTTTTGCCGTAGCCATTTTGGGTAGCATTAAGCTAAAAAAAAAATTTATTTTTCCGATCAAGGGAAGGGTAGGTTTAAAATGGATTCCTAAATTTGGGTTGAACACTCTATAGAGCTCCATGCAAATTAGGGTACTTTGAGGGGGGATAACTACAGAACGGGTTAAGGTAGGAAGACGCGGAAAACTCTGAAATGAAGAGCTTCACAAGCTCAACAACGGAATTCATTTTCAGATTTGTTTCTCCATTTTATGGGGAAAAAATGATCCATTTTAAACCTACCCTTCCCATGATCGGAAAAATTAAAAAAAAAATAGCTTGATGCTACCCCATAAAGAAATTCTCGGCTTCGACTTCAATCAAGACTTTTAGAGCGACTCCGGGAGCGAGTTGGGCCTCGACATGAATAGCGACGTGAGCAGTGACTTGGAAATAAGCAACTTGACGGCAGTGACGAGTGACACTGGGAGTGACCAGGACAACAACTTTAATGACGACTTGAATAGCGACTTGAACCGGAGCTCCGCTGACTGGAGTCAAGTTGGCATTTCTTCGGAGGAGGATGAAGATAGCGGCAGTGATTTCAATGACGACAGTGACGTGAGTGGATGTCCGTCGTGTGGTAATGACGGAGAGATGTCTTCGGACGAAAGTGACGACGAGGACTTTGAGCTGATTATAGATCATCGCGACGAAATGGAAAATGACGACATGGCCGACGATCCAGCCGAGGATTTGCAGCTGTTCGTGATCTAGTTGATCCTTCAACTCGGAGCCGATCCTAATGCGGCCGACTTGCACGGGGCAACTCCTCTCCACTTGCTGGCCATGATGAATCGCAGCAGCGTTGCTCAATATCGGCTGCTGCTGGAATACGGGGCCCACATAGACCAGCCGGACGACAGCAGTTCGACACTTGATGCTCTTTCAGGAATGGCAAAATCAACTCGCCCGTCAGGGGATTTCCGATCTTAACCTTCAAATCCTCATCAGCGACGCTCTGTCGCTGCCTCTAATAAGTTGCTTGGCTTCTCGAGTCTTACGCAAAAATATGAATTCCAAGTTTTAAAAAGTTTTTAAGTAAATTTCCAAGTTGGAATTCCATTCGACGAAGAGGAGGTTCCACCCACTCTACACTCTTTTTTCATTCGGCTACATATATATTATAGCCTAATCATGTTCATTTTTCCGTGTTTTGATACTTGTCTCTCTTGTGACAGTTGATTTTAATAAATTTCAGATAAAGAAAATATGTTGGTTTTGCCTTTTCATTTGTTTTATTTAATAGGAAAAATTAATCACGTGGGTCAGAAAAATGCGGAATTTTTATGGGAATAAGAACTTCGCCATATCTTAAAATTTGTTATACCAATAAATAAGGTCGACACGATAGATTAGCTTTTTGTTGTGTATTTGAAGGTTAAATAATAAAGGTACTATTTAAAAAATATACATGTTGATTAATCTACAATCTTCTTATCGATAGAATCTATATGAAAATGGAAAATCGCATTAGGCCTATCAATCAACATGGTTGGAAATTCAATTTTTCCATAGATAAGAATGTAAAACAAATCTTGTATCGTAACTTATTGGTTTCAGAAAATTGCTTAACAAGGCCGGCAAAGCGGCCTGTAGCTTATTGTATGTCAAAACTTTTTGCGTTTAAATCGAGATTAAATCGAGATTGGGCGGATGTCTCATGAAGCTTCTATCACTGGTATGGACTGTCGCCAAACTCATCCGCTTTGGGCTGAACACGCACTGGCATTCCTCTTATTCGACGGAAATTATGTGGATGGGCAGCAAGACTCGTCGAAGAATGAGCAGAGGCTGGAACACGTCCGTCTCTCTCTTGATCACGTCAAAGTTAAAAATCGGGTACACGTCGTCAGAGAACCCGGACGAGTTCTTCTCGAGGAGTTCCATTTATAAATATCTCAAATTCTCAATTCAAATTGAATAGAATTTTGTTTTGTTATTTCGGGTTAAACGAAAAATTTTTAAATCTCGAGAAAGTCCATTCAGGTTTCATTCAAATCAAACTCAAATCCGGTGGTAGCCCAAGGCTTCCAATGACGTCAGCGCAATGCCGTCGATGGATTATTGTTTAGTTACACCTTGAACGATTCGCCCACAGCAGTGAATAATGTAAAAGGGGAAAGGGACAAATATTGTTGGCACCTCAATAAAAACGCCCACCTGGGTTTCGTGTGTCATACCGAACATCTCTGGGATTTTGGCGTATATATTTTGAAGGTTGAACAGGTTATCGTGACTCAGGAACTCATACAAGAAAACTTTCAGGTGTAATTAATTAATATTCGTCTGGATACAGTCATTTATCGGACTAAACATCATTCAGGTTTCTCTAAGACCAAGAGGAAAATGGCAAGCAAAAAAATTTCTTTGTTGGCTCAGTTTGACGACATTTGTCGTGGTTTCAGCTTCTGGATCAACGACCCACTTCGAGGTAAGTTTTCACGAAATGATCCAATTCCTTGCATACGAAATCCTGTTGTTGGAATCTTGCAGTTGAAATCAATCAATTGTTTGGATTTTGGTTTCTAGAATTCGAAGTATTTGCCAACAACCAAGAAGATTGCCGCAAGAAATGGTTATCTACCGAGGAAATGTGTTCGACGGCCTTAAAGGAGTTAAACGAAGCTCGAGCCAACAGAGAGAAGTTAGAACTGCAGGTCCGCCACGTTACCGAGTTGCTGAAGAACGAAATTCTTATTCGTCAACGACTACAAAAAGAGGAAAAAGACTTGGTAAAAAAACAAACAAAAAAAAACAATGACGTTTAAAAGACTACCTACTGACTGTTGCCTTTCGTTTGCAAAAGGAACGAAAACTTATTATGGTCAAACAAATCGTTACAACAGATCAAAACATCACTGAGGAGACACGTGACAGACTAGTTTCCATCAGTTCGATCGAGTCTTATTCACGATGCGATTTGGAATCGCCTGGCAATCACTTGATCGATTCAACAAGTGATGAAATAGAGAGCAGTACTCAGTCGATACTTTCGTCGCTGGATATTACGAGCGAGAAGACGGACGAAGACTTGGAACTTTCTGTCGTCCGTTCTGTCCGTAAGTTCAGGGGTAGAGCCCTGAACGAGACTGTGAACGCCCGAGATGGGAATAACAAACGTCCTCATCCAGCAGTAAGTAAAACTTTTTTGATTTTCAATGTCATTGGAAGAGTCAGTTTTATTTTATTCTAAAGAGCCGGTCGATAGCGATTTCCAATACGATTGCACCTCCCGAGTTGTTTTCAATTCCTCCTCAAACTACGCGCAAAATCAGCATGGATTTCCCGGGGGAATTTGCGTCACCGACGTCCAATCAGTTTAATATGTGCAATCAAGGTACGATAGTGTTATCGTTTTTCAAACTGTATGACTAAAATTTTAAGATTTTTGAAATTTTTATCGGTTTACTAATTATTTTAAGGAAATGACAAAAGAAGCGTTTCGGCCACGAAAAAAGTTTTACGGCCGCACATGTTTTCCAGCAAGGTTAAATAGATTTTTAGTATCAATGAAATAAAAATAATTTCAATAATTTGTTTTATAGGTTATACTTAAGCAAGAAACCTGTATTCCTTGTAGAAATAGGTACTCCCCAATATTGCAACAGAACAAATCATTTGATAATGTTGCTTTCAATTAATTTTTGCCTTGTCTATTAATGATTCTGTTATTGGTTAAATAGGATCCGATTCGGAAAGACTGCCTTGAAGTGTTCCGACTGTCTAGGAACTTGCCACGTAAATAAATATTTTTGAAATAAATTTATTCTTATGGGTGCCAAAGTAAAAGGATACTTTTTAAATTAAAAACAAAATCTAGGTTGAATGCAAATCTTCTATGCCGATCCCATGTGTTCCTACTTGTCGGACGCCCACTCGTTTTGTCGGCTCGATCGCCGACTATTCACCCAAGACCACGCCCATGATCCCTTCCCTTATTATCCATTGCGTGGAAGAGATCGAAGTACGAGGATTGGAGTGCCTAGACTACCGCGCAATCGCCCCTGAAAAAGAAATCATTGCATTAAAAGTAATTGAACTTCAAATTTTATTTTCAACTGCCATTTGGTTAACACTAGTTTACGTCAAGGAACAACTTCTTCGGGGTAAAATACGATCGGGAGAGATGTCCAGCATAAATACTCCCGTTATTACAAACGTTGTTCGATCCTTCCTCCAGTCTCTCAAAGAGCCTCTGGTTACGTACACTGCTAGGGAATCGTTCATTAAATTGGCATACGTTCAAGAAGAAATCGACGTTCAAGTATGATTAACAATTCATTCCGGAGATTATTAAATTACTGTACGTATCATTTAATTTATATTTTGACTAGACAGCTGTTTGTTCTCTCATTCCTGAACTGCCTCGGCCTAACCGTGACACCCTGGCTTATCTAATACTCCACTTTCAACGGTGATAACATTCTACATTTTTCCGGAGAAATCTGCTTTACATTCGTTCTTTTTTTTTTTACCAGAGTGGTGGAGAACCAACGTAGTCGTTTATCGACTATAAATATTGCAAAATGTTTTGCTCCTATGATAATTGGCCATTCGCGCTCTCAAATCGACGATGGGCTTAAGAAACTTCAGGACATGAAAGAACAGCAAATGGTGAGTTTTGAGCTTTCATCACCATTGCGTCTACTATTTACCTGCATGTAACATAATATGGCACATAATTTGATATAATAATATTATGTTCTTCAATTTCTCCTATTTACATTTGTTTTATTTTTAGGTCATGGAAAAACTCCTCAACATTGCAAGGTAAAAAGATCAACATAGTTTATTTTTGAATTTTTGAAGAATTAATCATGATTTAAAATTGTTTGCTCTTGGTAGCGATTATTGGAATTGTCACGCATCTTGCACGGATTCTCCCAATAACACTCCTGTAAAGGGGAAAAGGTGATCTGAAATCCATATATTTATGGTGGTTTGGTGTCTTTAATGTGATATTTCCTTTTAGAAACTTGAAGAAGACTGGCTTTTTCACATCGCCTCATTTTTAAACGACTGAAATTCCTGTTTCTTTCGAACAATTGTATGTGAATGCTCTTATTATTAGTCTGTAATTATTCAATCTCGGTAGTAAACCATCTTTCTATGCGCAATCCTGTCAAAGAATAATGTCAACCATATTAATCTTAGTTTTTTTTAGTTGAAAAATATTAGTGCTAATCCAATACGCAAAGAGAATTTGTTAATTCTCAAAAAAAAAGAAAAAAAAAAGAAAGATTGTAGCGTTCATTCATTTGACCATAAAACTTATCCTCTTCATCTAATGAATTGCAAATTTTATTATCTAAGAATCCTGAAGCATTTGAAAAGATCGTTGTCAGGGACAATTCGACGCACTGTATGATTTTATCCGAGGAGTCAAGTAGGAATACGGTACTTTAGTTATATACAAAGAAAATTTATCCTTTTTTCTTCCACAAATCACGCACGATTTTTCCAAGATAACTAAATCAAATTTAGAAATACTAGTTTTTTAAAGAAATAAAACTTATAGTAGAAAATAAAATGCACCGAATATTTCTGAAGCCATTTGTATTTAAAGAGCAGACAACAACAACGAAAGATCAAGAAAACTCAGCAAAAAAGATTGGCCTTCAAATCAAAAACGCAGAAAAACATTATCACAAAAGATACGTCTAAATAAAAAAAACAAACAAACATGGAATATGTGTAATCGAGGGCATAGCCAGGGAGCTTTGCCGTTTTCTGTACTAGGTGAATGTAAACGTTATGCACGAAAAAAAATCAATTTTCTTATTTGCGAATGTTTATTTGGTCCGCAATGCGTAATCATGATGAACATGTTTCGAAAAAATGCAGTCGCAGCCCACACAAGGTGACTGCAATGAAAGGCGGTAGAGGCTGTGGAACGAATGCTGTTTCATTCTTTAATAAAATGTTAAGGAAGGAAAAAGAGAGTTCGATGGTCCTCGATCGTACGTTTTTTAGCGATTTTAACCCAGTATGTAAAACCTAGCTAATATTCATCAACAAAGAGGATCCAGCTACTAATTGGGGATCCGAGTACTAAATCTATTGCTACAGCTGTTTAAGTTTAAGGGACACTTACGTTTTACTTGAATACATATGCATTTACTCGATTGAGGGGCACTAATCATTCGGCAAAAAGGAAATCTTATTCAAGAACAAGATTAAACACGAAAAATCGATGGAATTTTGAAGACTTGGGGGAACTTTTAGTTTTCGAAGTTCACATGCGCTCTTCGACGGTAGTCAAACACTTTCGGTTCCAAAAACATGAATGCTAACACAACCGTATCAGTTAAGTAGAGCTCTTTGCCTCAGCAGTCAACTGCTTGATCAAAAAATCTGGCAACTCTCAACGTAATCTAAACAGTCTATGACTGTTATTTGTCTTGTTTTTTCGTTTTCATTTTTTTTTTCAGTGGAATGGAAGAGAGGTTTTACTACAGACTACGAAGTATAAAAATTGCGATTCCTTATACCCTCCTTGCATAAATGGTGCTTGAGCTTGACGCTAGGGGCAGGTCGAACGTTTAGGAAAAGATTTCCAGCTCTTTTTCCATTTCCATACTCATTACGTGCTCCACACGCACGGCTTCTGCGGGAACAGTACTTCGTCAATATTGATTATTCATTTTTTGGTGACTTAATATTTTACAACTCTTCCCGGTACCGCATGAATTATTTCACATCATTCACGAAATTTGATAATGAGATGTGTTATTTCATTCCCTTCCCTCCGATTTCTCGGCTGTTCGTGGATATTCTTGTAACGCTGCGTGTTGCTTGTTTTACTTCGCGCGTGCAGTCATAATACTCGTTAGGTAAAATCGCCAAGGGTAATTGAACTATGGAATTCCGCGGATGATATGAAATAATTCACGGTGCATCGGAAGGGCTGTAGAAAATTAAATCATAAAAAATGGTTCAACCAGACAATTATTTCACCGCAAATTCCTTGTGAATGTACGTCATTAGCAGTAAATGGCGAATAAGTTGAAATTATTTTCCAAAACGTACGACTGGACCCCTAGTGGAGAGCTCAAGCACAGCTCGTTCAATTCCTCTCATATTTCAGGCTTATGTAACGATCATTGCAGTTTTTACTTCATAGTCTGCGGTTTAACTAGGAGCTCGGAAAACTCAAAAGAGCAAATCCGATGTTGTTTCGGCACTCCAAGTTGTACTCTCTTCGGCCGGTTTGATATAGTGCAAAACTGAGCCCATTTGATTGCCAGAATTGGGTTGATTCGGCTGCGGCGTTAGATCAGGTAAGATAGGACGAGATACTCCAAGCTCGAAAGTGGTTTCAATGTGCACTTTACTAGGAGTATAGTTGGAGAGACCTCCTAAAAAAAAAGAAAAATTACATCCATTAGCAATGAGCGTCCAATGCAAGCAAACATGTCAGTACCAGTAATGCTCGAAATGGTCTACACAACTCGGATATCTACTTCAATAAGATAGCTTAACCTACTTCCATAATCTTTCAACGTCCGCCTCAAACAAAACCCAAATATTTTACAACTGATACGTACACCCGTCAAAATTGAACGAGTGTGCCATAAAAATTGCAAATTCCACTAAGATGATGGAACATAATTATTACCTAAATTGCACGTTAGTCAGCATACTTGGGCTTTGAACACGACACTATTTCGTCGCGCAATGTTAATAACAAACTAACTGTTTGGCATCACAGGTACTTTTGTTTCGCTGCTTAATTTACGATAAAAATGCCGGACATACCCTTCGAGTTTGCAGCTGAATTCTGCGAGGAACTATCTCGAACATCATGGGTGGCCTTAATTGTGAGCACGGCTTCGTCTCCCTCTTCGAGAAACGATGTTTCTGACGGATATTCGAACAACTTCGTCATGTCGTCGTTGAAGGTAATATTCAACTGTAATAAAAAATGAGCAAACACATTAAATATCTTCAACACATCACATAGTTCAAGTCAAAATGTAGAAAAAAGCAGAAAATTACTATTAAAAAATGTTTCACAATAAAATAAGGCCATTTCTATTATCATATTTACACCCAGGAATGCATAGCACAGTTCACTTCCAGCAGAAAATTGGGCAAATTAGCCGAAAATTGTAAATTAATTAATTTCTTTATTTGACAATCTAAAACCACGATTATTCCTATCTGAAATGCATCGTCGCAATACAACCTAAAACATTATGACCGGTTTTGAACTTCCGTTTTCTTGAGAAGAGTTGATGCGGTGTAAGTAATCTTTCTTTTAAACAATCGATTACATCTAACTAAGAACTAAATTTTGGGGACTTTTACTTACACTCACGGTTTCTTACATTTTCCTGCACTGGTAATACAAGAATCTCACTTAGCCAATTTAGAATATTTTCCTTAGCTAACGGATCAATCCTGAATTCCAATTCAAAAAATTATCCTACATATTGGATTTCAAGATTGATATACTGTGCCCAAAACCGCTGGCATCCTCTTAAACGGCGCTATCGACAGTAGCCCACAACTTCCTTTATGCGTATTAAAGCTGACTATCTCGTGCAGGCATTGAGAAACATAATGAAATTATGTTTACCGTTATCTCAACCAAGGTTCTTATCTAGCTGACAGCTGTTGGATGTATAGACTAAAGGAACGTTAAAGTAACGACGAGAAATGGAATCAACTAGAGTGAAGCGCCAGCAACGAGAGAATAGCATATTATCCATGCGTAAGACACTCTGATTTCAAGGTAACTTGCGGCTCTGTTTTCATAATTTTCTCTGCTGGATTGGCTGTTTTTAGGACGAGGAAAAGAACGACACAATGCACGCCCGTGGAATTCGAAAGTCAAAAAAAAAAAAAAAAAAAAAAAATCGTCAAAGCACAGACCGGGGAAAAAAGAATTCCGGGATTGTGGGTGCAGTGGTGCACTTGTGGCGCGCAGTGATTGTTGATTGTAGATAACAAAAAAAAGGAGGGGGGGGGGGGGGGAGAAGAAAATGAATGTTAAAGACATACCAAAATAAAATTTACCTTTTTCTTTGGTCGGCGTTGAATAAGCGATTTTCCCACTATTACATTGGCTCCCTCAAAGTCGACATTGCATGGAGAAGGAGGCCGTTTCAGTATATCCAAATCGTCGATAAAGTCGGACGATTCACCGGGGTCGTAGTCTGGTAGTTTGGTAATTCCGGAATCGTTGGACTGGAATAGCCAAATAGAAAAGAAATATTGGTAATCAGTTTAAACTGAAGAGAAATGAGTTCTTCCAAGCTTCAATAATTGGGGCACAATTCAGGAGAAAGTCCATCGGAGAAATGCGGATCAGTGTTGTTTACTTTCAAAATATTCAACCACGAGAAATAGCGGGTTCCACTTGCGGGATAAAAGCGTTCCAAGCTGTGGGCTATGGATGCCAAGCAGATCTTTCCAATCACTCAAAACTAGATAGAACTGCTGTATAGCAGCAGAGGGGGGGGGGGGGAAACAAAATAAAGAAAGGGGCTCCACTAACTTTCCCGTAAGCCAATTGAGAAATGGAAACTCAAAATATCCTTACTCGTCATGAATACTAATCGAATAGAATTTTTTCTTAGACATAAAAATTAAGACGGGAATTGCATCAACATCAACCAAATAAAATAAACCAAATTAAAGCAGTCAGACGAAGAATTTTTAATAAGAAAAAATCCAGTCATCAGTTCAACCCTAAAATGCCTCCGTCTTTTTTTTTTCTTCACGTGATTTACTATTACGGGTCCCACTACTAAACCTGCAACTTGTTGGCTGCTAGCTTAAATTATGTTAGATCACACCAGATTTTAATAAGAGAATTACGAAAAAAATTATAGGAAACATTCACAGAAATCAACGCGAACATTTAAAATGAATATTCACAATCGTCAAAAAACAAAATGAATAATAGCTTTAAAATGCCTTTATTTGAATTGAACCAAATTAGAAAAATAAAAAATAAATCGATTCAAATTGAACTGAATTCGAATATCAAACAAAATCCCAATAGAAGTTTCTATTCTGGAGAAAGATGGAGTAAAAGACAAGACTACCAGTTCAACCATAGATTTGAAAATCTACGACTGGATGTATACGTTTTCCTTTGTATATCTTTTTTATGTTGTCTATCCAAAACGATATTCATGTAATCTCAATATCTCTGTAAACTTGTGTACAAAAGATAACATGCTTTCTTCATGAGACATCGAATCAACACTAAATTATAGGAGGAAAATGAATGCTAAGCTTTACAATGCTATTATAGTCTAAATGACGTACACGTAGCGTAGTCGAAAGAAATTTTGTTGAAATTAGTCTAGAAAAACACAGGAAAACATTGTAAGACAAATATTACCTTGTACACAAGAATTCCTGTCGATCCACCTTCGTTGCGAATGTGATCGGTTTTTCTTGAAGTGTCGTTGACAAAGTTGAAGACTGTAGTCGTTTCAGACTGATGTGGATTCCATTTCTTGCTCGGCTGTGTTGCTCCGCTACTGGGCGAATAAGCTCCAAGGATTGCCGTTGTGTTGACTGGCGTACTATTCGATGATTTGGCGATCTGACTACTAGATGAGATGGCCTTGGCAGCCGACACTACGGTCGCATTCTCTGCAACCTTTTTGTCAACAGGTGGGGGTAGAGAAACGGGGACAAATGCTGCCGGACTGGAGGGCCGGGCATCAGTTGAAATAACAGGCTCCGATTTAGGAGCGGTCGATCCAGCCAGAGGAGTAGTGGTAGTAGTCTGTTTCGTGCGACCCGCTGTTTGGGATTTGGACGCAAAAACGGGTGGACTGGCAGGTTTGGCCGTCGTCTGCGACGGTGCAGGCTCACTCTTGGTTGGCGTTTTGGCGAAACCAAGTGGAACGAGTGGAACGGCGTTGGGCGACGTCACTAATAAGAGCTCCTCTTTTTTGGAAACGGAATCGACGTCATCCTTGGAGGTCGCCTCTTCGAAAATCACCACCTTCTCGTTTTGAATGATTGGAGATTTAGGCTGCGGTCGGATGACTCCAACCTGTCGAGATTGTACTGGCCCGATCACAAACGGCGATTTCTCATCTTTCTTCTCGGCGTCAAAGTTGAAGTTGATGGAAATGCTTTCCTTGTGAATGTTATCCAAAGCGGTTTTCGAGATGATTTTAAGACCATGACCGAGGCCGTGATTTTCAGTCTCTTTTTTCTCTTTTTTCTCGTCTTCAAATGGATCGACAGGCTCTTTTTGATTGGCGGAAGGGCTGGCCACCGAGACAGGTGGTGGCGTGGAAACGAGTTTCGTCAGAGCCGCTGTTCGTTGCATGGACGTGGCTCCGTTAGGCAAAGATTGCACTACACGTGTTTTCTCGATGACTACGGCTGGTTTGGGACTCAGGACCGGTGGCTTGGGCCCAATCGTCGACGGTTTGGTGATGACGACCGGCTTGATGTCGGGCGAAACCAATTCGGTGATACGAGGCGTGTTGCTGTCTGACTTTTTCCGTCCTACCGAAGCGGCGCTCTTGTTATTCACCAAGTTGACTTGATTCATCCGATTGATGTTGAATTTCTCAGAGCTCTGATTGGCGGCCGACAGCGGTGTTCGGTTGATTCCCGGACCGGCGCTCTGCGACCGCCGAGTGCTCAACACTTTCCGACCGGATCCGCTCTCGAAAATGCGTTTGACTTGGCGGACCGTGTCCGGAGCGGGCAACTCGGCTTCTTCGACATTGTAGCGACTGTTGGTGGGCAAAGTGCGGCGCGTTTTCGACGATGCGGAAGAAGAAGAAGAGGCCGCGGGGGCAGTTGGAGGGGTGACAACAGGCACGTTATTGCTCTTTGTTTCTGCGCTCTTCTCGACAGTTTGAGTGTCGTCTTTCTCGACAATGACAATCGCATCTTTAGGCAGGAGCACAGGAACCGGTGGTTTAGGACTCGTTACGGTCGGACTGGGCGGAACTGCAGCCGGTGTTTTGGGCGGTTTCGGCTGCTGCAGCGGTGACACCACCAAATCATTGACGGAAACGCTTCTCCAGGTCGGCGGTTGTGAAACACAATCGACAGATCGTGTCTTCTTTAGGTCACGAATCTTGGACGGGCTGGAAGAAGGAGAAGGCGCTGGAGGTGGCTTCGGTTCGGCGGCTTGTGCAGCCACCAGATTCAAAGAAATGGGCCGCTCGTTCTTGGCCCGACCGTTGCTGGAACGCACCAAAACGGAGAAATCGTTCTCAGTGGCTGACGGATGCTGAGGGCCGGAATCTTTGTCGAGCCAGTCTTCCAGGCTGGCCGCTCGACGGAGTGACGGCCGACGCGACTCGCCCAAAGGTCTTTCGCGCAGCGTGCGGCTTAGGTAACGTGACTTCAACTTGTTCACAATTCCCGGCCCGTACTGGAGCTCTTCGTCTTCATTGTCTCGGTTGCCCGACATTCCCTTGAGTGCCTGCAGTCCTCTGGCTGTGATTTTCGTCCGGCTGCCCGATGATGACATGTCAACTTGAGAAGCGGCCGAGCTCCTCATCCGCGTGTCTTCCACCATGGCCGTTCTGGTCCTGTTGGGTTCCGATAATCGTCTCGTTGGTATCGTCGTCGTTGGCGGCTGATAATGTGGGATGACGTGCTCGATGAGATTTCCGCTGTTGTTGGCACCATTCACCGAACGAGAGACTGGCACATCAGCGAAGCGACTGGGTGAGCGACCGCTCACCGATCGCGACTGAGTGGAACTGAAATTCTCAATGGAAGGCAGTTGTTCTCTTGTTGTCGCCCCCAACTGGGCTGCGTTAGATAACGGAGGCGGGCTGGAGGCGGATTCGGAACCGTGCTGGAGAGCGCCATTCCCTGGCAATGGTCGGGTGCCCAGCATTTTGGCCCCGGGCGGTTCGCCTTCTACCAGCGGTTCGTAAATCGTTTGCAATGAGGCCACTAGGCCTTTATTCGGGATCCGAAGTCGCTCTCGTGTAGAGTTCTCCAACTCGGCAATACTAGGACTGGCAGGTGTTACTCGGTTTCCTCCACTCCAGCCTGCAATACGAAAAATAAACACTTTTAGAAAAGAGTTGGGGAATGCAAACAAACAGCAAACAAGCATTTGGCGTAGATATTTGTACAGGTTGTCATCATAAACAAGTCATCAATTATCAACATTATTTCGACAAATTATTGATTTCTCATCGAGCTATACAGTTGGCATCGGTTTCGACTTTCGACATTCTACGGGTTGCATAACAGTCTAAGGCAAATGATAACAAGTTAACAACCAAAAAGGAAAGGTAGGGAGGATAAAGACGTTGTAGGCGCATTGCCTGGCGTGACTGGTCCCGTTATCACCCTAAAATCATTATCTGAAAGATGGCTTGTCTAGCGGCTTCGTTCGCTCCTATGCGTAAACTATACGGCGAGAGCCCTTGGCTTAGTCATCAAACAGATGGCGGAAATCTTGAAATCAACTTTTTTGTCTTTCTGTGACGTGATCTCGGTTGCATTAAAAAGATGCACGATGGCAACCGGAACCAATATCACATTTGATACAACGCAGTTTGCTATCGACCTCAATACGATATTGCCAGTGGAAATCCTGTGAACCAGTCCGCCAGTAAAAGGATTCCCCTGCTGGCATAATACAAGTACTAAATACTACGGCGTGAACTGTCCCTTGTCGTATTGATCGCATTTCCCCCCTCCCGTTTCTTTTCGAGTATTGCAGCGAACCCATGAGTTACATCGTTCGCTTCTTTTTCTCCGAAAGGAATCAGCAATTTGCGCTTCTTTTTTGGGCAACTTTGTAGAAATAAAAGAGCTCTTCTACCTGTCTAGTTATGGTGCACAACGTATTTTCGTTCAAAAGGGTAGGTGGGGGTAATGAAACGAATAAAAAAGAAGAAAATGAATAACATAAAAAAAAGCCGTATAGCTCTCAAGGCGTTATTTTGCCATAAGCTCCAGACTAGCTGAACAGTGATGTAAGCCAAAATGAGTGCTGTTTCGCTGAAATTAATATATGCGAGATACCTGAATTAACGTTACAAGATCCTAGTCCATTGCTCAGTCTTTTTTTACGAATCAGCTCGCGTTTCCAGACAGGAAGATTAGACGTTTCTGAATCACACAGTTCCAAACACATGTTTGCTGACTGGCTAACACAGTCGGGCGAAATATTTCGACAACACACTTCATCCATGACTACTGCCGTCTTTCCTGATTCGCTCGAAATCCAAGTTATCTAAACGTAACTTGGAGATTTCACTGAAAACTGAATCAAAATCTTTCTCCAGATGCAGGAATACAACTCTCCACTTTCCAACGTCTGAAGCCAAACTGAAGAAGAGCAACGGGACTTAAAACAACTCTCAACAAAACACAAACGGAATGGACATAGTAAATGCACGCATGACTGTTGCGGACAAGGCGTTCTCCCCGCGGTGTCCGTGGCGTTGGGAAGCATCGTGTACAAAAAGGGCTAGAAACCTTTTCGAGTGCATTGCCTCCGATGAACGCCATGTGGGAAAGACTTGGCTTCATAAACAAAGCATTTACCTTACCCCTTCATTACCCTTTTTCTTTCTCATCTAACTGTTTCATTGCCCTTTCGGGGATGCAACAATAACAAAAAATCAATTAGGCAAATGTTAGCTCGGTCATTAAAGACCGTTTGATCGTGACCTGCAAGTCAGGGTAAGTCAAATTCCTGGTGGTGATTTAGTTTTTTTTTTTTTTTTTTTTTTTTTTTTTGTGATGGTTGTGATATTCCTTATTTGAATATATAGGGTTTGCAGCATGTGTTCTATTGATGGAAAATCTAAGCATATTTCTTCTGACTAAATTCTAAAAAGACATCTTCATTAGGCTACAATGCTGAATCATCACCAGGAAGCACTTGTGTTCCCTGCTTTGCATGCCAACCAAAACAACACAAAATCAATGATGAAAATATTTCAATTCCAATATTACCATGTCTAATGTACATGTTTCTAGACAACCATCCGAGTAAATTCATTGCTGAAATATATCCAGAGGCTATGTTTCAAAAAAGAATTCAGAATAAAACATGCGAACTGTCAGAATGTTATGTCTTGTACGTTGAATGCTTTCCATGTACACTTTTCAAGTAGCATGAGAGATTTGTTTTTAAGAGTCCAAAATGTGTTATATTCTAGAATCAACAATCAAACAAAGCAAATTTCTCTAAAAACCTATAATATATTCAAACAACTGATGAAAATAGGCCTATTTCTGTGAAAAGACAAAAAGGAAAGTGTCAGAAATGTTAGTAAGGTGTTCAGAAAACCACTTATTTAGAACTACAAGAGCTGAAAATGAAACTAAAATTAACTTGTTAAAAAACAAAAACATTTTAACAATAAATTTCAAACTTACCTAAAAAATTGGGTGTTAACCAAAAGTTCTTGTTGTGATGAAGGATGTCCAAGGACAACACTTAATGAGCACGTTCAAAATGGCTTGACAGATCTAGTAGAATCTATAACTTTAATTTAATTTTTTTTTTCAAAGAATATTGAATTGTTGACAGGCGAAAAACCGCCATGACACTACAGTAGTAGTGGACTAAAACGCAAACCGCCCAGTTAGCCAAGTGCATACGGCTGTTATGGGTGCAAATAATTAATAATCTCTCATTCCTTAAGTCTTTCGTATCACTTGTAACTATACTTCTTCTAGCTTACAAAATTTTAAAAGAATATTACGCCATCATAATCTACTATTGTGCATTTATTATTATTAAAATTAAGGCGTTGGTTTTTTGTATTTATTTTTTAGACATTGCAGTTAAATACGATTCCCGTAGATGGCTGTACCAAAGTAACCACTGGCATGTGAGGCCGTTGGCCTTCTTCGTCGTTCTTTTGAGAACCTTGAGAAGCTGGTCAGCTGTGGAATCGCCTTGCACAAGAGCGAGATAACTAAACAAGTCGACAAAATATTTTGAAGAAGCTAGAAGGCGTAACAGAGCTCAGCTCATCCCTTGAGTCTGTATCGAGTGGACGTGTCAAACGTAGAAAAAAGGAATTTGACGTCATTTCTCTAACAGATATTACGCCTTTTGGAGTTCTGGAGCAAAATGGAGAATAGAGGTGAAGTTTAATTTAACTCTTTGCAATATCACGAAATTTTAAAGAAAAGTAATATCTTTCAGATATGGCAAATCCATATAATACTGTCAAGTGTACACTGTCTGTCAATGACAAAGCATATTCTTACTTCAATCTCCGAAGCGTTGACCCAGAAAAATACGGTAAATTTCAATCATGTCTTTTTCATGGCTTGCATACTCAACTTTTTAGTCGCTGTTAAACATGTTAATTTCATTTAACAAGTCCAGTTAATATTGTCATGGTTGTGTATATTTTTAATTTAGATAAATTGCCCTTTTCTATCCGAATTTTACTTGAGTCTGGAGTTCGGAATTGTGATGGTTTTCACATTACCAAAGAAGATGTTGAAAAGATATATAACTGGGAACTTCATCAAAAGAGTGAAGAGACAATTGAGGTTTCATTCAAACCTTCTAGAGTTATCTTACAAGATTTCACTGGGGTTCCTGCTCTCGTGGATTTTGCTGCCATGAGAGATGCTGTAAATCAATTTGGGGGAAACCCTTTGACCATCAATCCAATATGCCCTGCAGACCTGGTGATTGATCACTCAGTTCAAGTTGACTTTTCCCGCAGGTAAGCAGCATTTTCTACAAAGACCACAGTTGTAAAAAAAAAAAAAAAATGGGTTGTTTCTTAAATTGACTCTAATTTAATGAGACACTTAAAAATTTCATTGTGGATCACTTTTAGAATTTCATTGGTCAAATACTTCCTCATAATAATGATGCAGTTCAATATTGTTTTAAAATTACTTTTGGGGCATTTTGCGTGACTGCTGTGGTTTTGGTCTAGTTTACTGTTATTGATGCATAATTTTATTGATTACTTAACTTTAACAACTTGCTTCTGAAATTCTCTCAGAAATCACAATTGAATATGTGTTGGAAATGTTGAGGTTTAATTGTCAATCATACAATACCAATCATACATGGTCACATTCAGTGCAAAAGACACAGCAGCAGCTACAGACTTCGGATGCCCGCCCACTCAGCGAGTTCTAGATTTAGAAGACACTCCGGCTTACGGTAGCTTGATGTCTCATGCGGCACGCCATCGCTTACCAGTTTTCGTAAATCTGAAAGTCGACTCTTCGAATACCAATGATACGATTGGTGGGCGGGGCACTCCTCATTGGACTGGTGAGATGGCGAATCGTACCACGAAATCTTGTCATTCTATCGAACAACCACCGGCTTTTACCAGAAGTGTGAACAAAGGATCGGGATCTAGTGTTCTACGAAGACGTGTCTCGCCTATTCGGACTATGTGTGGACATCATTGCGATGGCGTGACCTGCTTGCTCTCCGCGGCGAGCGTCATCGAAGCCCCGTGTCTTAAAGTCGAAGAAACCAAAAAAAACCTTGACAAATGTCTCAGTTTGTCGGGAATCCCGATTCCGGACCGACTTTGCCAGACTTTGACGGACCGACTTTGCCCGTTCCATCACATTCCCTCTTTGTGGTTAGTTCCACGTTGTTCTTTTATGATATCACCTCCGTCAAAGTGTATTTTCGTCAAAGCAGTCGATGTGAATGAGCGTTCATTGAAATCGTGTTTGAAATTTGATGATCGCCGAGCTTGAAGGAATGGAATATATGTCCAGGCAGATTACATGTGCGATATATTTCCGCGTTCCCTGTTCAATCAACTGGCATGTTGTTATGATTTCAAGTACTTCTGGCGCTCACGGGAAAAATTGTGTACTTCATTATTATCAGTGTTTTGTTTTTCCTTTTTTTTTTTTCTTTTTTAATTCATTCAAATAGTCAAATACCTCCGTATTCTCCGTATTTTCATAGTCGTGTTAAACCAATTAATACACGTCACATTTCTAATGTTTTTAGGTCAGACGCGTTGGAGAAAAATCAAGATTTGGAGTTTGAACGCAACAAGGAGCGTTTCGCCTTCTTGAAAGTATTTTCTTGCCATTTTTGCCATTATTCGCTGCCATACTAACATTGGTCATACTCTTCTTTTTGCTAGTGGGGTGCTCAAAGCTTCAAGAATATGATCGTAGTTCCGCCGGGATCGGGCATCGTTCATCAAGTGAACTTGGAATATCTCGCTCGCGTTGTCTTCGACAAAGATGGCCTTCTTTATCCCGACTCGGTTGTTGGAACAGATTCGCATACGACCATGATTAACGGGTTAGGAGTCGTCGGATGGGGAGTTGGAGGCATTGAAGCTGAAGCGGTTATGCTAGGTTTTTACCCTAACTGTTAAAGATCTACTTGTTTACTTGTTTCTACAAATCTATTTTCATTGAATTGCGTGCAGGACAAGCTATTTCAATGGTTTTGCCTCAGGTCATTGGATACCGGATTACTGGGCATTTGAGCCAATTGGCTACATCCACTGATGTTGTCCTGACTGTATGTACAACGATAAAGTAAATGTGTATTCTTTTCAATGTAATTGACGTGCAATTTTCTGTTGTAGGTCACGAAACATCTCCGCCAGGTTGTTATACAAATTTTTATGGGTCCTTGCATCAATTTGATATATTAAACAATAATGTATTGACGTAGGTTGGCGTGGTCGGCAAGTTTGTGGAATTTTTCGGGCCTGGTGTTAATGAACTGTCAATTGCCGACCGTGCGTAATTTTTCTTGTTTTTGCTGTCGTGTGCAGTTCTTCTTTATTAATTTATGTTTTCTGTAGGTGCAACGATCAGTAACATGTGCCCTGAATATGGAGCAACAGTTGGTTATTTTCCCGTTGACGAGAAAACAATCGCATACCTATGGCAGACGAGTAATTTATCATGGCACTTTTCTCTGTCAATATTTTTACTGAAAAATCTAATTTTGTTTTCCTCCTAAGATCGATCGGCGGAACAAGTTGCTTACGTTGAATCATATATGAAGGCTGCCAGCATGTTCAGAGATTTTAATAACAGTGCTCAGGATCCCGTTTTTACTCAAATTTACGAACTTGATCTGAGCACAGTCGTTCCATCACTCTCTGGTCCTAAGCGTCCACAAGATCGTATTGCTCAATCAGACTTCAAATTAGACTTCAGTCAATGCTTAAGTAGTAAGGTAGGTGTTGTGCAATTTCTCTTTTCTTTGCAGAAATGTGTAAAAGGTTTCGTTATTATTTACATTAGGTTGGTTTCAAAGGATTCGGTATTGCGGAAGAAAAGTTGAACGCGAGCGCATCTTTTGAATATGAAGGATCAACGTATACTCTTCGGCATGGTTCCGTGGTTATTGCCGCAATAACGAGCTGCACTAATACCAGTAATCCATCTGTTATGCTGGGGGCCGGTAAGTCAAACGTGTTTTCATTCATATATTCAAACATTAAACTCGATGTTTCCCTCCTCCACCTCCAGGGCTTTTGGCCAAAAAAGCTGTTGAAGCGGGATTAGAGGTTGCACCTTATATAAAGACGTCGTTATCTCCTGGGAGTGGTGTTGTCACGTACTACTTGAAGGAGTCGGGAGTTATTCCGGCTTTAGAAAAACTAGGATTCAATATTGTTGGAGTAAGATATTTGATCGGCTTCTTATAAAATAGCGAACGAGTAACAATTAATTTTATTAGTATGGATGTATGACTTGCATCGGAAATAGTGGTCCGCTTCCTGAATCCGTAGTGGAAGCTATTGAGAAGAACGACCTGGTATGCTGCGGTATTTTGTCCGGCAACCGGAATTTCGAAGGCAGGATACATCCAAATACTCGAGCTAACTATCTAGCGTCTCCATTGTTAGTCGTGGCATATGCCATCGCAGGTAAAATCTTAAATAAGTAAAAGTTTAATTCAAATGATATTAAATGTGCAATTATTTAGGGACGGTTGATATTGACTTTGAAATTCAGCCGCTCGGTTATTCTCCGGATAATAAGCCCGTCTTTTTACGAGACATTTATCCAACCCGGAAAGAAATCCAAGCTGTCGAACAGCAGTTCGTTATTCCTGCCATGTTTCAGCAAGTCTATTCTCGTATCACTAAAGGAAGTGACTCATGGAACAAGCTTGAAGCTCCCCAATACGATCTTTATCCATGGAATGAATCTTCGACGTACATTAAAAAACCACCATTTTTTGACGACATGACCAAGGACATTCCTTCGATCCAGAGTATTAAAGAAGCTCATGCTCTGCTTTTTCTGGGCGACTCTGTTACAACCGATCACATTTCTCCGGTATTTCATAGAGTTTCTAAATTTTGTTGTAATAGGTACCATTAAAGAACAATTGTTTATAGGCTGGCAGCATTGCACGCAATAGCCCTGCTGCTCGATATTTAGCTGCTCGCGGGTAAAAATTCAATGTTTATTTCACTATATCAAGGTGATTGTAAATTGTAATAACATTTTCATGGGTACCCATGCCATATTTAGGTTGTCTCCGCGAGAATTCAATTCGTATGGAGCTCGTCGCGGAAACGATGAAATCATGGCTCGTGGAACTTTTGCAAACATTCGTCTAATTAATAATTTAGTGTCCAAACCTGGTCCGCGCACTATTCACATTCCATCAGGAGAAGAAATGGACATATTCGATGCTGCCGAGCGCTATCGTAAAGATAAATGCAATTTAATTGTTTTAGCGGGAAAAGAATACGGTACGGGCTCTTCCCGCGATTGGGCAGCAAAAGGTCCATGGAAACTTGGAATAACTGGTATGCCATAGATTCTCAAATCTCAAATAATTGTTTAATAGTTCATCTGACATTGAATTGTGCATGGTAGCCGTTATTGCGGAATCTTTTGAGCGGATCCATCGATCGAATTTAGTTGGAATGGGGATCCTCCCATTGCAATTTCTTGAGGGACAGCAAGCCAAATCTCTTGGTCTCACTGGAAGGGAAAAATTTACTATCAATATTCACGCCGATATTAAACCGGGCCAATTAGTTGAAGTTCAGGTACTGTTTTAAATTTTCATTATTTTTTTGTTTGTTTTTTTGGGGGGTGGGGGGGGGGGGGTGTTCGTTTGTTTTTTGTTTTTGTTCTTTTGTTTGTTTTTTGTTGCTTTTTTGTTGCTTTTTTTTTAAATTGCTTTTTGTTTTGCTTTACATTTGCATGTAAACCAAAATACGACTTTATAATTTTTATTTATAATTTTTACATTTATAACAGGTTGGTGAAAGTGGCAGTTTTCAGACACAGCTGAGAATTGATACTGAAGTGGAACTTGCCTATTTCATAAACAGAGGTAAGATAAGTATAACATTGCTAATAAATGACCTTTAGTCTAATTCATCTTTTCTTGAACCTAGGCATTCTAAACTATATGGTTAGAAAGCTTGCCTGAACAGAGCTTTACTGAGTGATGTAATATCCAACTTTTGATTGTTTGGATTGGTTTTTGGGATAAAATTGCTCACTTTTTAGTTTTGTTATTTTCTTATCTTTATGTCTAAGCGGTTATAATATACAAGAAAAATTATTTTCATCATCAGTTAAATGCATTGCTACAATCGTGAGAATGAGTTATGGTTGCGATCTAATCAATTCCAAATGTCGAATTATATTTTACACAAGTTATTCCTTTGAAAATCGTCACACTTGTAAGTTGTCTCTTTATTTGGTTTCACTTTTTGTACTGTGTGAAAGGTTCTACGGTTTGTCCCTATAATTTATGTCGGTTATAATCTCTGGTGTCGGGTGGTTATTCGCTCGCAGCCTCGTACCGTTAGTAATTGTGATAGGACTGGTTATAATCTTTGAGCTGGGTTGAATAATTTTACGTATATTAGATTAGGACATATCTTAAAGTATTGCGGTTTACGGAATTCGAAATCTTCTCAAATCCTCTAGTATTCTATAAACTCTGGAATTAGTCTATTGGCCGGGTGGTAGGAAGGAGACTTAGGCCAGGTTGGCAAATAGCAAGTACAGTTAGTTGAAGAATTACGCCTAGGCGCATCCTTCTGCCGCTGTTAAGCGGGAAAATAAATTGTCTCTCGGCCGTAGCCGGCCGTAGCTGTGAGGTTAAGATTTCGTAGAATTTTAAGCGGACGTACCCGGTGGCTTGAATACCGAATTAGAATTCGAAAGTGAATCTGCAATTTCAAAGCGGAGCCATTATTTAGCCTTAGCTTAGAAGAGCCAAGTAATTTCAAAGGCAGGAAAGTATTCCGGCAATGGATCCGGTAGTTTTTCCAAACACGAGGATTCTTTAGCACCCGAGTATCTACCAAGACAAGCAATCAATGGTGGACCAGCTGTAGCCTTTACGTATCTCCCTAACAAAAATTGTTAGAGTAGAGATCGGCTCTTGTGCCGTTACGGTCGCCCACTTAAAGAACCTTATTCCACATCGATCATAGACAATTAATTGCGTCTACCAGGCCCAAGTCTCCTTCCAGAAGATTTGTGATTTCAGAGTTTTAACAATAGAAGATTTGATTAGAGAATCAAAATAATTGTGCCAGTTTTAATAGAAATATTTTTCGAATGATTGAATCAGAGTTCACGATTTTACACAGAGTTAAATCAGAGTTGAATCAGTAAAGTTTAGACCAGAATTGAATCTTGAACCGTCCCAAGCCCTATACTACCCAGCACCAACAGAGTTTTAGACTGACAGGAGTCCAGGACTGTCGGGACAAACCAAACAACAGACACACAAGAACACAATACAGAAAAAGAAACTATAACCATATATAAGAGACATCCATACATCACGTTATAAGTGTGACGAGTTTCAACGGAATTAGTTTGGCTCAAATACAATCAGTCTTATCGCTTTTAACGGCGGTCAGAAGCCTTCAGAGCGGAATTTTCACATGGTGGCGATAAAGAGATAAAATTTAAAGAATACCTAACAATTTGAAGTTATGAATTATAAATACATGTAATAAAAGCATTTAATATTAAATAATTGAATGTTGGATGATCATGTGGTGTATTGTATTATTAATATAATTATAATTTATTGTATTATAATAACGTTACGATTCAAATTCAAATGAACACATCAAATTCTGAAATTCATATGATTTACAGTATGGCCGCTAGGTGGCAGTAAAGTCATACCTGTTTCAAGCGTACAAAAAAGAGGAGCGAGTTCGAGGGGAGATAGCGTTCCTTTCAGGCTTTCAGTTTCTACATTCACTGTGCATTCTCGTCAGAGTTTACGTCTGACGCGTTAGTTTGTCTCTTCAATTTCTGGTAAGTTTAACGTTATTATTATTTTCTGTGGATAGTTTCTGTTGTTGAAATTTATCCATTAACGTGTAGACTAAAATTGCAAGTCTTGAAGATAAAAAAATCTTTGCTATCTGGTCGAAAAACGTAGCCATGGGACTTGCCGATAGCTCCGGCAAAAAACGGTCACTCTGGCCCAGATTCGAAGGCACATGGCCGGCTCTTGGAATCGACGAAGTCGCTCATGTGAAACTCTACAAAATCTGTTTCGTGCATTTTTAGTTAGAGAAAACATTTATTTTGTTTCCTCTCTCCCATCTGATGAAATCATTAACTGTGTTATGATGTTTTATTGTATGTGGCATGGCCATTCGAATTTTTGGAATAAGTGGCTGAAGCGTCAAGCGAGGTTTCCATGAAAACATGGCGGGTCTCCGGGCTCATCTTGTCGGCCTCGTATGAGAGTCCCTCGCCAATGACCGCGCATGTTTTAACATTCGCAGTAATTTGCTTATGTTTTTGTAGTACCAATAGTGACTTTAAAGTTAAGTTTAGTCCTTAAGTTTTTCATTGAATTATGCAAATGCTTTTGATTAATAAAATACTGCTTTATCGATCGACTTCCGTCGACTTCGCTCTTTAAAAACGGTCACCCTGTTATCCAAGTCTAAGTGTTGGCTCAACGATTTTTTTTTAACGATTTTTTTTTTACATTTCAGATCTGTTATAATGGCAAACGAAAGAAAACCAAAAACGTCGAAAACCAAAAATCTTGAAGATAAGGTTGTTGCATCGACTTCATCAACCTCTTCTGCAATGGCGCGAAAGAATAAAGGTCGGTGACATTTTTAATTATTATCAGTTTTACAACTAGATTTGTTTTTGTTGTTAATACTTGCTATCTTGTCATTTTCTTAGGTTCTAAAAAGCCCAAAGTACCTTCCAGTCCAATACCAGATGAACATTCAAATTCACCTCTTGGTACTATTTCAATAATTTTTTTATTTAACGTACGCCCAATACGGTTGTAGTAACAAGTGAACCACCATCACCCGTTTTACAATTATATTAGTAATAATCAGTTAGATGTTTTGACTATGTAACAATTTCTAAATTATTTTTATCCCACTAAGTATAGAAATTGTTTGTGTATTTACTATAAACATGTTATGTAATCTTTTTTTTTATTTTTTACAGTAGAGCCCGAAGACGAAGATGACGAAGAAAGAGAAGATGAGGAGGAAGAGAAAGAAGATGGTGACGAAGAAATAGATGACGAAGTGGAAGAAGACGACGAGGATGAGGGTGAAGAAAAAAATGGGACCCCTTTACGTAATAAAACTGAACATGCTGTTGTGTTGATCAACGTGTCATTATTCTCTAATTATAGCATGGCCTAAGAGTGACGACTTCGAGCTTTTCAAGCGTATCCGAAAAGCATGTCCGAAAGAAGATGCTATGAAGTACGAATCGCGTGTGAACCACTTAAATTGGGATTCCGTAAGTTATTTTAGTAATTCCAAGTTTGTGAAGAATATTCCAATGAGCTTACCTGACAAATGTCCTCTAATTTCAGATTAAATTTCAAGATTATTCTGCAGAACAATGTAAAAATCGATGGTTACATGTTCAAGTAAGTAAACGATGTTGGGAAATTTATGTTCGAAAGACGTCACTTTTTTGAATCATAAAGTAAAAATTTTTTTTCGATAGACTCATTTGAGACATTATCGGATCCTTGCCGAAGTTTTAGAAGATGCTGCATCTTGGGTAGATAGACCTTGGTATAACTTTAACAAAGGCGGAAAGGTAGTTTTTAACTAAGTTTATTAATCTAAGCATTGCCTCACAATTTTTTCGGCGGTTTTTATTTTATAGAATAACCAGAAGCATCCTGATCAGCCTAAAAAACCACTAACTTCCTACATGTTGTTCTACATGGAACAGAAAGATGCTGTTTTGGAGAAACAACCAGGGCTTGGAATGGTATAAAAAATAGGTAGTAAAACCTCTGGATATTTTATTGACATAATTTGTTTTATCACTAGACGGAGTTGAGCAAAATTATTGCCAAAATGTATCATGAACTAAGCGATCGGAAGAAAACAAAGTATTCAGAACTGGCGGAAAAAGAGAAAGAAGCGTATCAAGAGAAGATGAAGAAGTTTATGTAATATTTTTCTAATATTAACCAAAATTATTTCTAATCCATAAATTAAAAACAAAATATATTCTGCCTTATTATTTTACAGGGATGCTCACCCAGACTATATATTACCAAAATCTAAACAAACTTCTAAGGCAGTTCCTCCTAAACCCCCTACACCGTTCAAACTATTTAGTGATGAAAAGATGCCAAAATTTGTGGGTGAAGGAATGTCACTAACTGAAGCCAGGTTTGACATTTTATGCACTATGAAAATTAACTTTAATTTGGCATGATTCTCAACAAATCTTCATTCGAATTACATTTGTTTGTGTATTATTCTTTCATTCCAGAGAGAAATGTAGAGATGCCTACAAGGAATTGAAGGATAAACAAAAACTAAAGTGGATATATCAAGCTCTGGAACAAGAACCTGAGTTTAATGTAAGTTCTTATTTCCTGCAACATTCTCTGGATTTTCCAGATCACAATTACAGCGTCAGGATTGTGCATTTGTTTCTGTAGGAGGAGATGGAAAAATTTAAAATGCAGCACCCAGATGTTGATGTCCCAGCAAAGAAATTGAGTCTGTTGACCAAAGATGAATTACAGATCAAACACAAGTGATTATTTATAATTAAACAAATTTTGTTCACTGACTTTAATAGATTTCATGTTCAAGGAATGAGGGCAAACCAGATAAACCACCAAACTCTGGATATAGTTTATTTTCCAAAAAACTTCTCTCGAGCAATTCTTTGAAGCAGTTTGAGACTAAAGAAAGGATGACTGAAATATCAAGACTCTGGAAGGAATTAAGTGATGAAGACAAGACTTCATACAATGACAAAGCTACACAAGTAATATTTATTAAAACAATGTTAATCAGAGAAAAGTTATAATTGTTTCCTGTCTTGATATCATTCTTACAGATGAATTACGCTTACAAAATGAAGTATGCCTCTTATCTTGAAACTCTGACTCCTGAACAGCGAAATGCAGAACTGTTAAGTTCTGTAGGGAAAAATCTGAAACGAATGGCTGCCAAAAAGACTGAAGATGGACAGGTAATGCTGAAATTGAATTTTTTACCCTTCAACCATATTAAATATGATTTTTTTTTTTCAGCCGGCGGGTAAGAAACCGAAAATTGGTACAGCTGCTGATGTTGGTTCCTCATCAGAAGTGGAGAGTGAGGAAGATGTAGATAGTGATGAGGAGGATTTAGAAATCCCCCCCAAGACCACTATTCAAAAGCCAAATTCTTCACTTCAAATGTTTTGCAATTCCAATATGGATAAGTACTCCTCTAAACATCCCAAGCTGACCAAACAAGAACTCACAAGATTAATGGCTAAAGAATTCGCCAAACTTAGCGAAGAAAAAAAGAAGGTCTATGGAAATATGGCTCAAAAGTCAAAAAATGAAATGTCTGCAACAAGTAAAAAGTCAGCGTCCAGTACGTTGAAATCAAAAAATTCAAAGGCATCCGAGACCTCAAAGAAAACTGTCAAGCCCACTTCCGCAACTTTAAAATCCCCAGAGCGTTCAAGTGATTCGCCGTCCAAAAGATCCGCGGCAAATGCTGATTCTAAATCTGCGAAATCACCTTCGAAAATCAAACCATCTTTGAATGCCAATGTGAAGTCATCAACAGAGAAAGGAGCTTCAAAAACACTGAAATCTCCTACTTTGGCGGCTAATCAATTGTTGTTCAAAGCAGAGAAGATGACTGAACCACTTAAACCACCAGCGTAATTAAAACTTCTGTTGTATTGTAGAGTGACGGTACCATTGAATAATTTTTCATTACTAGGAGTGCTGCTGCTTATTACGTTATGACGCATCATTCCAAATTGGGCAATCTTACTCCTGCTGAAATTGATGTTCTTTGGGGAAAGGTGTCTGAGAAACAGAAGAAGAAGTGCATTGAAGAACACAAAAAGAAGCATAAAGACTATGTTTTTGAATTTGAAAAATTCATCAGGGTAAATTCAAGTGTCCACTTTTTTATATGCTGATTTCTAACTAATCGAATTTTGTATTTAGACATTGAATCCAGCCGAACTTAGATCTTATCGCACAATTATGAAGAATCGTGCTCGGGATCAGGAGGATGAAGTTAAAGAAAGTTCTGACGAAGAATCTGAACCGACTAGTTCAAATGAAGATCAAACAAGTGGCGCCTGCTCTGACGACGATGACCCCCAAATATCCTCAGACGAAGACTAAACCGGCTGAAAATGCACCACTGAAAGTGTTTAATTGAAGTGTAAAATGTTTCACCAACTTACAAACTTCGTGAAGTGCCTATCAATACTAAGTTAGTGGTCGTCAAATTGGTGTTGAACATCCGTTCATTCATAATCTAGAAATGGGTAACTAGGAAATTCTTTGAAGGTTTTATGTGCTTAATTTTTTTAAAAAAGGGGACCGACTAGTATATGTTGAATGTATTTAGTCGCTCTCACAGTTTCAATAAAATGATTCAGTTCTAAAATTAACTTTTCCTCAATCCGATTCGTCCATCAATGGCGATTCTAAGTGGGAAGAATATCGCTACTGTGCCCAATGCAATACTAAAATAGCACTCGACGGTCTCTGCCCGAAATTCTGCCTTGCTCTCACACTAGTTAGCCGCGTACGAACACCCAATTCCATCCCTCCACCCAGCCGAGAGATTACTATCTTCTGCCGCGAGAAAATATGAGTAGGATGCATCAACGATTCTCTCCAGGAATTTTGGTTGTACAGTTCGACTAAGCGCATTCCCAAAGCGCTCAATTGATTTTAGTGGAGTCTCTCAATGATCACAGGAATAGTGCACATGAAGTTAATTAAGTTAAAAGTAATTAAACCACCCCAGCTGTTTCTGAGATAGCAATAAGATCTTATCGTATAAGAATCTTTTCCTAAATTTAACAGAGTAAAAAAATTCCAAAGTAATCACTTATCAGATGCAGATCTTTCCTCAAATGTAGTTCAAAGTTGATTTTAAGCAAATTGAATTTAAGAGCTGAACCTATCCCGACTGAGATAACCAACAGGGACCTGACGGGACAGTACCACGACAAAAGTACACACAATCAAATACAGTTTCGGACCAGAAATAAGACAAGACTTACTGACTTACGCGTAGCACGAGTTTCAATAGATACGCATACTTCGGTTGCAGTTACATTACATCATGGCGTCACAGAGCACAAATTGCAGCGGCTGTCACAACATTACGCCAAGCGGCGTAGTGTAACGTTTCCTATTATTCCTTTTGAAAACGAATCTATTGGCGCTGCGGCCCGGACGGACCCACACCCGTTAAAAAGAGTAATGGAAAACGCGTCGCGGCTTTTCTCCTGTGTGAACTTTCACAGGTCTTTGCTGCGAAAAAATAAAAAAAAAAAAAAAAAAAAACGATGGCAACTTTCGCAAGTGATAGAATATAGAATTAGAGGTCAGATAAAATGCACACTGGAGAACCACCGCGATACGTTTCGGCTTGCTTCCTGACGGTCAAAAAAAGGCGTTCAGGTTACCGTTTTCTTTAAAATAAGATTTTTTTTCTTTTTTAAAATCTTCATTTAAAATTTGTTTGGGGATAAAATCACTAAAATAACTGAGTTAAAGGCCTGTAAACTGAATTTATGTAACGCTAGTACGATAACAAAATATGAAAACTTTTTCGGAATACTTTTTCGGCAGAAAAAAAAGGGATTGATGCATCTAAAACAAAAGTGACAAATAATTTTACCCAAGTGTAACCTTTGCAATCAATAGCCATGTAAACAACTGTTGTACTGAATTGAAGAAGTATTTTTGCTAAGTTATCCATAAAAAAAACGTATCCTCATGTGATGAAATGAATGTTTTAATACAATTTATTACACCACTTGATCAGATAATTTAAAGCAAGGTGGAAAAATCATAGCAAAACAACTAATATAAAGAAATGTGCAAGCAATAAATGAATTTTCAACTGGCTCATAACACTTTGTTCAGGGACTACTTCACATTAGCTCCAGATTGGTTTATCTGAAATATTGTACAAAGATGGTCTATCAATCGGATCACTTGTGTTTTTACTATTAAAATATTTAGTTTTACCTGAACATAAAATAAAAGGTATGGTGTAAGGGCAGAAGTTCGTGGTTTACGACTTAGTAGATCCTCGAGTTCCCGCATACGCAGTACACGAATGACTTCGTCATCACACTCCAGCCACACATCCTCGGACATGTTTGTATTATTCACACTACTGCCACTAGTTGGACTCTCCCTCCCAGAGCTCTCTTTGTCCTTCTCTTTTTCGGTATGCTCCGGAAAGAGTTTACGTGGCCTAGCACTGCAACAGGTTATAGATCTAGATAATATTAACAAACAAAATAAATAAATAAATAAATAATAAAAAAAAAGATTAAAGAATATCGCAACAATTTCAAACGTTAAAAAAGCAAAAATAAACTCAGCGTACTTGCACAACGTTGGAGGAGTTGAGTTTCCCGGAGTGTTGTTGGATTCTGCAGTTAGGGCAGTGCTTGATTTGGGTTTAAAAAATCGCAGTATACCTCCTCCGCTATTACTATTGCCGCTGTTCCGTTCCGCGCTCGTCCTGCTAGCATTGGGTGACAACGAACTAGGAACAACTTTAGCCCGAGGACATGAAGCATAATCAGCTACAGATGGGCACACTCTAGTGTAAGCTACGTAGTGCCCGGACGCCATGGTGGCTCCCAAATGCATGATGATGGCATATAGTTTGTAAGAATGAATTGGCGAGTCCGGAATGGCCTGGCAATGTTCGCAGAAGCAGTCCAATTGCATTGGGGTAGGCATATAATCGTTAACTTTTGACGTGTGAACAGTTGATCTGAATACAACATGATTTAATCAAATACTGCTGGTATAGCAATTTTTTTTCAAATACGAAGCGATCTTCAACTTAACAATGAAAAGAAAGAATAAAAGGCGAAGGAGAAAAAACGACGAAAAAGAATACAGAAGTAACAAAGGAAATTTTGTACGACATTTAACTTAAAAATAACGTAGAAATAAGAAATAGCATCAAAACTTACCCAAATGACAAGGAAAAACGTTTCAGCTGAAGAACCAGAAGTCTTGGTAATTTTTCATAATGGACTGACCGGCGAGCCTCATTATAGCGGACACACTGTTCACACCAATACTTATTGGTGTCACGTAAAAAATCCACTTCCATCAAGGTGGATGCAAAGAATGCAGAAGGACTTTGTTGCGGTTCATCTCCAGAAGGGCAATCATTAGTAATGGGAACACAAATGTCCATAAATGATTCCTTTCTTTCAGTGACGTATTCACACTCCAAGCAAGTAGTTCTAAGAACGGTTACCCCTTCAAAACTATCTGAAATAAAATCACGTGTTTCTGAGCTGGAATTATTTGTTTCTTCCACAACTACCTGTAACACAAATTAGAACAAATATAATCAATTATTCGTCTTTGATGAGATAAGAAATGATTGTCAACCGTTGGAAGTTGGTCATTGTCCGAGGCAGAGTTTATAGGGTTGTTGGGAAATGAACTGTTACCAACTCCCCGTTTTCCTTTTTTAACATCTTTTTCTTTATCAGGAAACATTTTTTTACTTTTTTTCTTCTTCTCGGAGTTTTGTTTGCCCCTTTTCATGCTTAATTCTGCGCTGTGCTCAGCATTTACTCCAGTTTCGGTGTTTTCATCAAGGGACTTGTTTTGAGCTTTGTCGACTAGTTGGCACGCTTCACGTAAGTAATCCAAAGAGCAAACAAGAAGTTCATGGGCATCTTGCTGTTGATTTCCTTGGAAAAGTGGGTTCACATCGCGCAGAGCTTGTAAAAATGCATCCGCTTGAAAAGGTTCACTAAGGTCACCTTTTTGTTCAGCATTATGCAAAGTTTGAAGAAGTTCATGTAAACGCTCGGTCAGAACGAGAGTCTTCCTTTTGACGGGATTAATTTGAAGATTGTTATCGTCCATGATGCATGGGGTCAGGGAAGACAAGGACTTGGTCCTTAGTCCAGGACTACCAGATGAAAGAAATCCCATTTTTTTTTCATTGCCTCCATTTGAAAGGAGCAACTTTTTTTCAGTCAGGTCAGTAGCCAAATGATGCAGCAGATGAGCAAAACCTGGAGTGAACCTCAATGTGTACAAAACACTGTTTAAAAAACAAGTGTTGCCGAGATTTAATAATGTTGCCACAGGTGGAAGAGGAGGGGTTTTTTCATTTGATGATGGCTCTAATCTCAATGGCCTTTCCCGATCGTAGATATCGACTTCACCATTCATATCCATACGGCTATAGGGTGGAGTAATAAGGCCCATTCCACTTCCAGTGTAAGAAACATGCAAACTCATTGGGTCTAGCAAGTTTGGTCGAATATTCTGCATTTCTTTAGATATATTTTCTTTGCTTGTTGAAGGGAATGCTGCAAAAGTGAAAAAGTTTTGTTTATCAAACATAATTTGAAAACAATTGTTAAAAACTCACTGCCTATTCTATCAATAACTATACTATAATACAATTACATACTGCTGACAACTACTATCTATAATATAAGTTTTAGTGCAATGTTTTTTTGTTTTTATTCTCAATGAGAGCAAAAAAAAATAATGCTACAAATATAGAATATTTTATCATTTTAAATAGAAAAAAGTTTTTTTTTTTTTTTTTTTTTTTTTTTTTAATCTAGAATTTATACCTTTTTTGGAATGATTTGTCGAACCAACAATTTTCTGTCTTTTAAGTGACAATCTTAATCTTTTGTTTGGGGGGCTTAAGTTTCCGGATGGCTCATCTACTTGTAAAGTTTGGTAGCACACAGAAATAGAGGAATTTTCATTCTCCAGAATATTTTTTGGACGTACAGTCATTCTGCCTTAAGAAACCAAAATACACAAGGGCATTAAATTTATGTATAGTAAAAATTTAGTAAATACTAGGCTATACATCTCCAGAAAAAAATTTGGATATTTCATATCCTTACTTGACTGACTTCATGTGGAATGCCGATACGAGTGATGACACTCAAATGTTAAATACTTTAAAACAACAATCAATGGACTATCACAAATCGAAGTCAATGTTAATACTCGTGTGATTACATAAGCTTTTGGTTCACTTGTAAAACGAGAAATAGCATATTCGGCATCATCAAATGTAAATTGTAAACTGAACAAAATGTACCTGATGTGTCACAACTCACGACGATATTCTATAATATATCGATACAAAATGTACATATCGATATAATACTTATTTGGATCAAGTGCAAATCCGGTATCCGACCTCACCTTCCAACCTGCTCCCAATTTAAAAAGTTATTTTTTACTAATTATGATATTACTTACGATTACTTATAATTACGATTGAGATACAGAGATTTAGGGACTAATTTTTTTACTGATAAGAAATACTATTAAGAACAGTTAAAAATCCAGCGTTGCAATCTTCCGCAAATGATAAAATATGGAGGAACCAGAGATAAGGAGATGGGCCACTCTGTGTAAAGTTCAGCAGTAGACTTCCCCCCCCCCCCCTCCTCCTTCCTAGCCGACAAATTCGACTGCCCTGCTCCTTTCGGCGATATCCGGAAGCTTTACCTAAACTTAACACAGAGTCGAAAAACAGACACAGAGACTTTACACCCATCTCCTTATCTCTGGGAGGAACCAATTTCTTCGCATTATTTTTTTATGTTTTCGTACCCATAATTCTAGAAATAAGAGTTCCGCACCCCCTAATAGTGGAACTGGATACATTATTAGTTTTGTTAATTATTTTATTTTTATTTCAAGCCCAAATTCAATCTAGGTTATTGGTTATTTCTGTTTTAGATTTTTTCATCGCGGTTTAATGGTTTACTACTGACGTAAACAATGTCAAATCAATGAGACTTTAGTTGGTTAATGATTTTGTATTACTAAATAGGCATTATGAGTTTCTTTGATATTACTTGGTTTTCAAAGTGACCAGTTTTAAACGGCCATTGAAGGCTAATCGCTGATGACGTAACTTGGCGTTTACGCCAAAAGTCTTTTCTTCTGGAAGAAAATAAAAGTGCCTTCGGTAATTTAACTAAGTTTAAATTAGTTGCTTAGTTTTTAAGAAGAAACTAGTTATAACTTTCGTTAGTTAATTTTTCAAAAGAAACTTTCGTTCTTTTGACAATTTTTATTTTTTATGCCTTTTTGTGTAGGTTAGATCTATTGCCACGACATGATGTCGTGGCGCGACGGTCGAAACTGTCTATTGTCACGACATCTTTCGTGGCAATAAAGAGAAAATTGTCTATTGGACTATTGCCACGAAACGCCTATATTCCTCTCTGATCTCTCATTTCGTGGCAATAACACGATTTTTGTCTATTGCCACGATATGCGTTTTCGTACTAAGTTCCATAGGAGATGTTTAGGAAAACTACTAAATAGGGTAAAACTACACGTGCATAATTCCCGCAACACTTGTCAATTATTCCGTGAAACACAACCTTTGTTGTAATCTCAAAATAAAAAATTACCCTCTCGACGGAGAATCGAACGCAACGCTAACGTATGGTGGCATTCATCGCTGACCATTCGGCTACCACTCTATCTGTCTAGTCAAGTCTATCTGAGTCGCGCCATTTGATGGCTGCACCAATATTGTTGTCTCTCAAATTTTTGTGTTTGTGGTCATTTACTTTCGTTTATCTGGACAGTGTTTGTTACTACAGAGTTTGTGAATGGTTCGTGCATGTGTTTTCAGTGGTTTTAAGGCTTTATCTGGGCGCTAATATTTCTTATTAGCATTTGTGATTTTGCCTTTGTTTATCTGTACTGCTACTGGGTGACGTCCATTATGGGTTTCGGCAACATCTGTGCAAATCCCCTGAGGGTCAGTGCCACCGACTACAGGGCCCTGCGTGAGTGTGGTCTGCTGTTACGCCTTCCCACCAGGAGAGGGCGACGTAAAGGTTACTTAACCCGGAAACCAGCTGATAGTGCAAAGCTTGGCCTTGTTAATGCGCGCTCTGTTGCGTCGAAAGCGGAACTTCTGATCGACCACATTGACACCAATAATCTCGATCTGTTGGCGGTAACTGAAACTTGGCTAACTGTTGATCGTGGTGATGCGATCACTCTTTCTCTCTGCCCCGAAGGCTTCGCTGCGATTCATAATCCGCGGAGGTCGGGTAAACAGGGCGGGGGCGTGGCTCTTTTTTACAAAAACACCATCGATGTTAAACGCCAGAGTGAGCCGGTTTCCATCTCTTTCGAGTGCCTTCACTTGTTAGTCTCCTTGCGATCCTCATGCCAAAATTTCCGTTTGCTCATTATCTACCGTCCACCGAAGCAGGATCGCGAGCAAGTTCAAGCGTTCATGTCTGAATTTGGTCTACTTCTGGAGGGAATCGTCTCATCTCGCGAAAAGCTTGTAATAGTTGGGGATTTCAATTTTCACGTTGATTCACCACTGAATCCATCGGCCTGCAGTTTTCTCGACCTGATCGACTCGTTCGGTCTTGTGCAACTAGTCAACGTGGCGACACACGACAAAGGGCATACTTTAGATCTAGTTCTTACTCGTGCCTCAGACGATCTCATTTCAGAAGTGTCACTAGCAGGACTTTTCAGCGATCACTTTGCCATCAGTTGCTCTTTGAACCTTAAGCGCCCTCTACATCCTACGAAAACGGTGTCGTACAGATCGTTCAAGTCAATCAACATTGAAGATTTTGTCAATGATCTCAAATGTCTACCTTTGCTGTGTGACCCTGCTCTCTCTCTTGAGAGTCTCGTTGACCAATACGACATGGGGATTGGTGAATTACTTCTGAAGCATGCACCTTTGCGTACGAAGACTATAACTCTTCGACATAGAGCCCCATGGCTGACTGGCGAGATTCGCTTGCATCGATCTAAGCTTAGAAAGACTGAGCGTGTCTGGCGGAAGTCTGGACTCAATGTTCATTTACGGATTTTTCGTGAATGCTGTTCCATGCATGCTTTTCTTCTGAAACGTGAGAAGACTGGCTACCTGAACGCAAAGGTGATGGAGTGCTTGGGTGATCAGAGATCTCTCTTTCGTCTCGTCAGTACTCTGACTGGCAAGCCAACAATGTCTCCACTTCCATCCCACTCGTCTGGCCATGACCTTGCCACGAAGTTTAGCGATTTTTTTCGCCAAAAAATCATGACGATCAGACTTGGAATCGATGCGGCTGCCGCGTCAGTGGACAATCAAGACCATCCATTCCTCAAAGATGCTCAGTTCCTTTCATCCAGACGTGAGTCCGACCGCCTTCACGTGTTTAAACCGGTCAGCCCAGATAGTGTCAAAGCTATAATCGTGTCTTCACCAACAAAATCCTGCTGTCTGGACCCACTACCAACTTGGCTCCTGAAGAAGGTATTACACGTGTTGGTGGATCCAATCACTAAGATTATCAATCTTTCACTTTCGTCCGGCGCCTTCCCTCCAAAGATGAAACATGCACTGGTTACTCCCTTGTTGAAGAAACCTTCCCTTGATCCTGAAGAGCTCTCAAATTACAGACCCGTTTCTAATTTGTCGTACATATCGAAACTCATTGAACGGGTTGTCGCTGCTCAGATTCATGAACATTTTTCGGCCAATTCTATACTGTCCGTCCATCAGTCGGCATACCGTTTGAATCATTCAACCGAAACAGCACTTTTATGTATTTGTGAGGATCTACTGGCTGCGGCGGATCGTGGGGATGGTGCTGCACTTCTTCTTTTGGATCTTAGCGCTGCGTTCGACACCATCGATCATACCATCTTGATGCAGAGACTTTCATCTCACTGTGGAGTATCGGGAGTTGCCCTGGATTGGTTTTCCTCCTATCTTGACGGCCGTTCTCAGTCTGTTGTTGTGAATGCTCTGCCATCTGACAGCGTCACTCTAACTTCGGGGGTCCCACAGGGCTCTGTACTTGGCCCGCTTCTTTACCTCGCCTACGCGAATCCTCTTTCGTCGGTGCTAGAAGGTACCAATCTTAACAACGGTGGCCTAAACGTTCTGAAGATGGGTCAGTTCTCTGATGACACTCAGCTCCGGATTGGCTTTCGACTCCGTCCCGCTCCATCTCAACAGCTATCGGCCCTAAGCATGATGGCAAGTTGTGCAGCGCGCTCGGAAACTTGGTTTACTGCAAATCGAGTGAAGCTTAACGTGTGTAAGAGCGAACTTCTCTACACATCGACTCCGAACCGATCCAAGCTGATTGAAAATCTACCTCTTCAGGTTGGAGATGACTTGGTTCAACCTTCTCTAGTGGTGAAAAATCTTGGAGTGATCTTCGACAGCAATTTGACCATGATCCCGCATATCAACAGCGTGTGCAAGTCAGCATTTTTTCACATTCGCACACTGGGAAAAATCAGGAAATACCTGTCACCACATGCGGCGAAAACCTTGGTTCAAGCTATGGTTCTTTCCCGACTGGACTACGCCAACTCGCTGTTTGCTGGTCTTCCAAAGGAACAGATCCTGAGACTGCAGAGAGTCCAAAACGCTGCTGCCAGATTGATTGTCGGAGCGAGGAGGTTTGATCCTGTTTCCAACCATCTCAAAACCCTGCGTTGGCTGCCAGTCAACGAGCGCATCAGCTTTAAGTGTTTGGTTTTGGCCTTTAAGTGTCTGCATGGATATGCCCCTCCATATTTGTCATCCCTGATTGAGCGTTACAACCCACCACGGACCCTCAGATCGTCGTTTTCTAGTGATCTAGCTGTCCCACCAGGAAAACCTGGGCTCTATGGCTCGCGCACATTCTCAAGAATGGGTCCGAGGCTGTGGAACGACCTGCCGGATAACATCAAGAAAATGACGGAGCTGAAGAATTTTAAAACTCTGTTGAAATCCTATTTGTTCAGTAAATGTTATAAATGACCCAAATTGTACATATTTTCTTGAGTGACTCTACCTAAAGCGTCATTTGATCATTGTGTTGTAAAGTGCGCTATAGAAATTGAATAAAATAAAATAAATAATAATAATAATAATACCACTGCTGAAATGTGCTTGTAAAAAACTTGAGATAAATGAGGAAGAATTGAGAAACTTGGTTCAACTAGGAATTGAACTCTAGATTACAGTGAAGATTACGAATGCTATAACCACTTTGCAAACATTTACATTTCTAGGCTAGTATTATCTAAGCGTATTTTTTAAACAAATGAATTACTATACAAACAAATTAACATTTAACCATCATTTTATTTAAAAAAAACTTGGGCCTGAATGTCGCCTAAATTGTGAAAGGCACGTAAAAAAAGGTGGGCCTGTAAGACGCGGGCCTGAATGACTGGGCCTGAATCTCGCACATCCAATAACCTAACCTAACCTAACCTAACCTAACCTAACCTATCCTAACATGCGCGAATGTCGAATTAAAAAAAAAATTATTTCGCCACGAAAGATGTCGTGGCAATAGACAGTTTCGACCGATTGCCACGACATATGTCGTGGCAATAGATTTAACCTTTTGGGTACAACATGTAGCGCCATCTCTTAAAGTTTCACACCAAGGATATTTCCCCTTTTTTATTTTTCCCGCTGAAAAAACGAAACGCCACATAGTTTACATTTTAACACAGGAAAAGATGTGTGACATTGATGGTAACTTATAGTCTTTCTATACTATACATAATTATAACTCTAAAATTGAATTGAAAAACGGTTAAAATGGCTTGAAGAGGTGGGCTATCTCGTCATTCGGAGGGTAGGAGAGCCTTGGAAATATTTCCTCCACTGAATTACTCACTGATTTTATCCATCATCTGGTTTTTGAATTGCTTCGGCTAACAGGAGACGAGCTAAAGTAAAGCTGTAGGGGAGACCGGAGCTATTTGGGATGGGGGCTAGATGGGAAATCGCAGTTTTAAGCATATTCCCGTAATATTTTTTTAGGTAAAAAAATTTCAATTAAATCTGACAGTTACTTTGTGAGTCAAAAGTGAAAAATTTGTTTTTGTTTTTTTCAAGACATCACAAAAAATGTTTAAACTAAAATAAGTGCAGTTTGCAGGAACATAATTAAGAAACGAGATAGGTCATTTGACGTGAGATTAATTTAAATTTTTTTTGGTAAATCAAAATCAATAAAAAAATGAGGTAATCAGGCATGCGGGGTAAAACGGGTTAATTCAATTGGGGCTATTTGGGACACGTTCAGGCCAGCTAAAAAGGGCGGACTCAAAAAGAGTCTTTTTGAACAATATTTTTGTTTCACACAAACTTATGCATTATACTTGTAATTTTACAATAAACTACTTGTGATAAATTTTACTTGTGAATTTGGAAATGAAACAAGAAGTGTTTTAGCCAAAAGTGAATTCGGCTACATTGCCAAATTTGCTTATTTTTTTTTGCGTTTTCGCCAAGAGTTCAGATAATTCAGCAACATTTTTTTTTATCCGAAAATATATTTCAAATTTATTTGACAATCAAGTTATTTACAATTTTTTTCGTCAATCAGTAAAATCTCTGTAAAATCGTTTATCTCTCTGGCAGGACCCAATCTGTCGTCATTGATAGGGCACTCTCTCATCCAGTCGATGTCATTTATGGAGTTCCTCAGGGCTCGGTTATCGGTCCAAAACTTTACACAATATATGTGAACTGTCTTCGGAAGGTGGCTGCTGTCCATGGCGTCAAGATACACCAGTACTCGGATGACACAACAGTGTACCTCAAGTTTAGGTTCCCGCCCGGGATCCCTGACCAGATGGACGCTCTTAGGATCCTGTCTTGCTGTGCTGGGGATCTCGCCGACTGGTTCGCATTCAACTGGGTTAGACTTAATCCTGACAAAAGATATTTCTTGTACTTTGCACCTTTCGATCTTTCTTGTGTGTTGCCTCTGTTTCCGCTACGGATGAAAAATCAAGTCTTGAGCCAATCCAACTCAGCAAAGCTTCTTGGAGTGACTCTAGTCAGCGATCTATCTATGGACAGTCAGATTTCTGCCGTGGTAAAATCATTCTACTACCAACTGTATCGTCTTGGGAAGATTCGAAATCAGCTTACATCATCTGCTACAAAAATGATGGTTCACTCCCTGGTCATCTCTCATCTGGATTATGCAAATTCTCTTCTCGCGGGTCTGCCGGCCTACAAACTCAAGTCTCTTCAAGCAGTCCAGGATTCAGCAGCTCGCCTTATCTACCGCGGCCGGTCAATCTCGTCCGAGGGCGCAAGGTACCGCTTGCACTGGCTCCCAGTTCAGCACAGGATCGACTTTAAGATCCTCTTGATGGTCTTTGACTGTCTTACGGCCTCGGCACAACTCTACCTCCAAGAGACAATCAACTTGCACGTCCCGGGCCACACAGGACTTCGATCCTCTGCTCGGACACTCACTGTTGATGTTCGTAAGGCTTCTAGCAGAAGATTGTCGAGGGGGCGATTCCCAGAGAGGGGAGACCATTCGCCACAAAGGGAAAGCTGCTGATAAGGTGTTTCTCCAACTATGCCCCGCACACTTGGAATCGTCTTCCAGCTCTGATCCTCTCCACAACCAACCGCCCAGTTTTCAAGAAACTTATCAAGACTCGTCTATTCTCCTTAGCGTTCCCTTCATTTGGTAAATAATGTAAATCGTAGCACACTCTGCCGTCATTTGATCTTTTTTGTGAAAGTGCGGGGTACAAATGCAATACATACGATACATACATACATACAGTAAGTCAATCAGTTTCACATGCAGATGTCTCACATTCAGAAGTATCACAGTCAATTCCTTCGTCAATAAAATTGTTTTTCGAGTTATCTACGCTTTTTTAAAATTATCGTTGTCAAAATCAGAATAAAGGGCAGCACATTTCATCTAAAAGTTTTTTAGGAAGATTTGGGACTAGAAGAATTCAATTTATTGTTGTAACAGCGCCATAGTTTAAAAAGGTCGTAATTAAGTTCGTGGTGACGGGATTTGGTTAACATTTTTTTAAACTTAACAATTCACGTTTCAGGGGAACAAGTTGTGCTTCGCCGTAAAGTAATGGTACGAGGTCACAGAAGTTAATTGAAGCGTGACCATCTTCATTGAATCATTGATGCCAACCTTCCGCATGATTATTTGAACGTACGGATTGCATATACACAGACCATAACTAAGGGGTTTAAAAGAAGAATTTATCGGTTTTTATGTAATTGCACCACTTGTTCAACTGCGGGTTTACTAGTTTTTTTCATTTCACGCGATAACATTATAAAAGCTTTCGGATTTTTGAATGTGAAAGTAAATGTAAGCTCATCATTTTACGTCATAATTGTTGTGTCTTTGTTCTGGAAAGATACAACTTACAAAGGCCCTCATACTTCAACCGACGAAAAAGTGTCTGCGTCCAATGGAACGCGCAGCCATGGAACGAGATCTTTTTAAATACTAATCGCATTCCATTCCATATTCCCTTCTCAAAATCTGAAACGATTTCTTTTACAGAACATTTCCCAATTGCCTTTCTTACAAATTTGAAAAACGATTTGTAATCGTTGGTGATACGTCGGAACATGAAAATGAAACAGACAGAATCTTGCAAAATTTCTTGTGTGGTATGTGAACGTATGAAAACATGAATCGAAAGTACAAATGGCACTTTGAAAAAAATCTAGTAGATTCGGCAACTTTATGGTGGATTCGGCAATTTGAAAGTGGTTTCGGCAATTGCCGAATCCATTTTGCCAAAACAATTTAAAAAAATTCAACCGTACCCATCACAGAACAACTTCTAGTTCCATTTACAGGAATGGAATTCCTGTAAATTGAACTGGAAGCAATCAAACAAGAACACGAAAAATTCCTAAATGTTCTTTCGGAAGACACATCCAATGACGTTAATTCCGCAGCAGTATGGATTGAAACGATTAAAGAGCGTAAAAATGTCGCGGTTTAAGTAGCAACAAACTAAGAAACTTAACTTTTAACGCCAAAAAAGACTATGCAGCCAGTAAATCATGGAACGTAAGTAAGTGGCAATTTTCCAATCATACACTCGCAATCGGAATCACCCTCTTCAAAACAAAGCCTTTCAGTAAACCTGGTTCCCATTACAAACAAACAAGAAAATGGCAACGACATCAGGCAGGTGACCCAAATTTCAAGTTAGAGTAGAGTGTGTTATGGATCAAGAAAGGAAAAGTGAGCGTGACTTACAAGCCATACAAAGATGGATTGTGCATGAAACTTACCGAATCCTCTCATGGAACTCAAAGCAACCACTTTCAAATCAACCCCAAGATCTTTGTTACACCAAATCCGCCAATCAAGCTACAAAAAGTACTGGCAGTGACAACCACCATGGCGTATTCAACCGGAGATGTCTAAATTCCGTACTCTACGTCACCAAAACTCCGTTAACGATGACTTCCTCCACTTACCCTAAACTAAGTAATCTCCTCGCGATTAAAATTCCCACCTCTCTGTTGAAAGAGGTGCTGCCGGTCCTAGCTCCCTCACTGTTGAGATTGGTGAATCTCTCTATCTACTGTTGTGTTCCCTGATGAGATGAAGCTGGCGCTAGTGACTCCACTGTTGAAGAAACCCAGCCTGGACCCTGAAGTATTGGGTAATTTTCGGCTTATCTATAATGTGTCATTCTTATCAAAGCTTCTTGAAAGAGTGGTTGCTCGTCAGCTGATTGCTTACCTTGAGCGACGAAGTTTACTTGTCCCTGTGCAATCAGCGTACAGAGCGAATCATTCGACAAAGACTGCCTTGCTTAAGGTGCTGAATGATCTCTTGATTGCTGTTGAAGGAGGTAAAGCTATCGTCCTTGCTCTGTTGGACCAGAGCGCTGCATTCGATACGATTGATCATGCTATTTTACTTGATCGTTTGACGGCACGATTTGGGATCACTGGCTGTTTTCTTGCTTGGTTTGAGTAGTATCTCTTCAATAGAAGGCAGTCAGTCAGTGTTAAGGGGAAGTCGTCCCGTTCTGTTTTTATGCCTTTTTGTGTTCCGCAAGGATCTGTTCTGGAGCCTATCCTCTACACCGTGTATAACAGCCCTCTTCACGAGATAGCTTCTGCACACGGAATCTCGGATCACTACTATGCTGACGACGAGCAACTCTACTGCTCATTCCGCCCTACCACTGAGGGTGGCGAACAACGACTGGCTTTCTCTGCTCTTTCTAACTGTGTCCGTGACACGAAATAGTGGGCTTCGGTCAATCGTATAAAGTTAAATGACGATAAGACAGACGCGATGGTCATATCTGCAAAGATCATTAGAAAGGACAGCACAACGAAGATTGATCCAATCACTATGCCGTTGATCGTTGGAGAGGCAACTATTTTCCGTTCAACAAAAATTCGCAACCTGGGAGTAATCCTTGATTCTCATCTCACTTGGAGCCTCAGATTTCTAACATCCGTCGAAAGGCATTTTACCACTTAGGTAGGATAGCAAAAATCAAGAAATTTCTCTCTCGATCTGCACTGAACCAACTCTTTCATGCCTTAGTCACGTCTCAACTTGATTATGGCAATGCTCTACTTATCGGTCTCCCGAAAAAGTCCATTGTCTCCCTCCAGAGAGTCCTAAATGCGGCTGCGCGAGTAATTTTTGGTATTAGGAAGCTCGATTAGGTAAAACCTTATTTGAAATAAGCTCTTCATTGGCTCCCCATTGAAAAGCGGATTGAATTCAAGATGGCCGTTCTTACCTATCACGGTCTCAATTGCCATGCGCCAAAGTATCTTCAAGATCTACTTGTGCTCTACCGGCCGGACGCTAATGTCTGTCTGTGATCATCCTCAAGATCAGTGCTGAGGGTTCCTCGTACTCATACTAAAACCTATAGAGACAGAGCATTCTCGGTTGCTGCCCCACGCATCTGGAATTACCCTGTGAACATTCGTTCATCCTCCTTCATCACCATTTTCAAAACGCTGCTGAAGACTTACTTATTCTCAATGTCATTTGTATAAACTGTTGTAAAGTGTTGTGTAAACTTGGAATGTGGAGCTGCGCCTTTGATCACGTTCTGGAAAAGTGCGCGTTATTAAGTGCAGTATATTATTATTATTATTATTATATTATATCCGTAGACATCGATGTCTGCGATTGAAGGAATTTACCATAGGATTAGTGTAAACCCCCAAGGACCAGACAGTGTTAAGATTGGTCTGGCACAAGCTACGAAGCAACAAGTAGACCTATATCTTTGGAGCCATTTCCTCCTCAAAATAAGCTTTCTGGCTACTACAGAATGCCGTAAACGGAAATAAACATATTCCGATGGTAGCAGCAAAACTTTGAACGAGATAATTTAATGATAATCTTGTGAAGCCATTCGAATGACACGAGTGCTGTAAGTTACTTTTGCTCATCTATTTTGAATAATATCGTTCAACTCCTTCTTCCACCATATTAGGCTAAGTCTGTAGCTCTGTTGTAGTTCTGAAAGAAAGTCAAGAAGCACCATAAGATAGAGATAGATAGAGATAAGAAAACTTAGGAGATAGAGAACGCAATAAAGTAGTGAAGGAAAAAGAAGGAATCAGAGATAAAAAGAGAAGAAAAATACAAGAGTTGAAAACCGATTAGGATTCACTTTTCTCTTGACAACAAATTTTGATGGATGATTAAGTCGAATTGGTTGCAAAAAATTGCAGCGTATGATTAACAATCTCCGATAGTTGGTGGAGATTGCTGGTTTGAACAAAATGCGCTTGCAATAAATTAAGAAAAAATACGCAAGAGTATTTACTGGCCAAATTCCAGACGCGTTAGGATATCAGAGAAGAAACAAAAAGAAAAGAAAACAAGAAAAATATCGGGCCGTATGGTATGTTCGAGATAAACCATTAACAAGTAACGATCAACAATTCTAAAATACAAGCTCTTTAGACATCGTAAACTGGGGAAAGTAAAGGTGGAAGGGAAAGCCATAAGGCTATACACGGATCATAACCAGATGGTTTTCACGACAACGGCACCACATCGTACAGCATCCAGCTTGGCAGTGGCGAAATGAAATCTTAACTAGGCAATATCGATCTCAGATAAAGCATACAGCATCATTTTTAACAATAAAATTTTTCCTTTTTTTATTAAGCAACGAAAAAATAAAGAAATAATACACACAGAGGGTTATGCTATGTTTTCTCTTTCGGATAACTTGGACATTCATATCTTCATTCAGGTTTTTGTTCAGGTTCAATGATAAAACGCACAAAATTCAAGAGTGCACAGCATAGTGAATAGCAAATATTACCACGTGGATAAATTTTTACATTGATTGTAAAAAATGACTTCAAATGACTAAGAGAAAAGCATCATGGTTTTTCCTATATGCATTTGAATCCTCTTTTTCTCGCCTTTACGATTCGCAACAAAAAACGTTGAATGCAATTATTAATTTTCATTGGAACTCGGATGTGTCATCCACGACAGAAACCTGTAGTACATTCTTTTAGTTGTAGGCTTTTAGTTGCCTGGCAATGTAAACGTATTTCCCGTATAACCAACAGGATTAACTTGTTACAAAGGTAAACCAATTTTACCATAATAAGAAACATCGAGTGTAATTCTAAGACAACTAAATGAATTGACATTATCCCCCCCCCTTATTTTAATTCATATTAAAAATAATCGAATCAGAATGTTTTCTGTTTTTGTTTTTATCTTCAGTGTTGGTACAGTGTTGGTCCACTTATAGAACCGCCCGATCATACAACCATTCCGGTTATAGAACCAAAATGGCTCTGCCATGTTTCAGCGCCATCCATGGCGCATTGAATACTTGATGCACCACTCATTCAGGTCTCTTTCAAACTCGTTTATGTTTTAACCTACAATTTACTTAGTTATTACTATAATGATAGGCCATTCGTGATAAATTACAATGGTTTAATCTGTCTAATATACTTAACATGGATGAAACCGGCTTTTTTTCCGTGCCTTGCTGAAAAGAACCTACGTTTGTAGAGAGGAAGGGCAAAGAAAAGCGACTAGAGGATCCAAGGCACTGCGTGCCAAAGACAGACTAACGCTGGTTTTTTGTGTAAATGCCACATGAACCTGCAAAATAGACCAACTACTGGTTTGGAGTGTCAAGAATTCGCACTGCTTTCGTGACTGTCAGTCTCCTATTCCTTACGTTAATCAAAGGGATGCATGGGTTGACCGTGATATTTACAGAGGTTGGCGAAATAATATTTTTTTGTCTGCAATCCGGAAAATCACAAAATAACCGGCTGCTCTGTTAATGGACAACTGTTCCGGGCATGATCCATCTTGTATTGATCCAACTGGACATGTTAAAATTACATTTTCTCCCCCAATTGTACCTCCGTCTATTAACCTTTTGATCAATGAATAATCACGACTCTGAAAACTCTTTAAAAAAGAGAAATGCTGAGCTCGTTTGCGATTGCATATATGAAATTCGAAGAGCTCCAATAACTCCCAAAAAAGTTATAAAGATTGACCTTTATCCTCGTCTTAAAATTGATTTTGAAACCTTTTATGCAGACAAAGCAAGGAGGAAAAGGTTTCCAGTTTGGCCAGTCGGCCAATGTTTTAGATTCTGGTCGCATCATTAAAAAATGCTTTAAAGGAAAACATAAGATCCGCATGCTTTATTCACGCTCGTTGCCAGCCCCATCTCCTAAATAAATAAGGATGTTCAGGAATACCAAAAGCAAGCCGAGCGTCTTGTAGTTAAGGATATATGCAATATGTTTTCCCAGTTCACTCTAGACACTTACAATTTAGAAAAACTGGATTCACTTGGCTTAATTGACTTAACAGAAGTTCAGAAAGAGGGAGTTTTAAATGGGGAAAAAACGGTCAAAAGATGGTTATATCTAGAATCAGATCCAGAAGTAATTGCGGCTCAAGAGGAAGATACCTTTAATTAAATTAACGAGACTTTTGATTTTTCAACATTAAATGAGCAAGATGCTATTTCTATGATATTAGCTAGATGTTGATATTCCATCTCCCTCTCTCCCACCAACAGCATTTACTCTTTCTCTTTCAGAAGAAACAATTAAAAAGTTGTTATTAAAGTATTCTAACGCTGCTATTTCTTAAAATATTTAAGATCCTGTTTTGTTAGCTTTACCACTGGAAATTAGAGATCACCTTTCGAAATGATTTTTTAAATGTTTGACTTCAAAATTTACTGTTATTTTAAAATGACTATGACGTCTAACGACTAAACCCGAAAACACTATCAAATATTTGTTATGATGATCGGCCATATTTTTTTAATGCTTGAGGGGGATTGGCAACGTGATATACAGGCAACTCGCCCTATTCGAGTCTTCCCTTGAAACTTTAAATCAACTGGGGCCAAAATTACTGGGAATTAGTCTGCTAATGGTGAAGGGTTGGCATTAGCAGCTAGATGGCGCGACAAAAAGTGTCATGGTCGCCTTCCCTGCTAGGGGTTTTATCTCCTTATCTCTGGGTGCAAGAGAGTCTTCGATTAAAAAACTGAAGACTAGATGTCAGCCAAAATTCGGCTACCCAGGTGAAATGGCCGTCTCACCTATCCCCTCATCAACATCACAATCAGTCGGCAGTCGGCACTGAATAATTCTATGAATTCTATCATCACCAGGAGCGGAATTTTAATTCAAGGATCGAGTTCACTTTCCTACTTGTATATAAACATATTTTAGTTCAGCAAACATAGCTTTTCATTGAATTTTACCTCTTTTCAACCAAAAATTTGTGTTTATTAATTGGAACGTTTTTACTTGTTGACGTCCTTCAACTACACAGAATTTCTTCCTTAATCCGAGAGCGTTGCTTGACACCTGAATGCAGTAGAATTTCGTGGTTTTCTGTGATTAATAAGGAAATGACTTTAATAGTAAAAGGAAGTATGTTTAGCAAGTAGCAAAATTGATGGATCGATATTTAGATCTCTTAACCCTTTATCGACCGGCACTTTACCAATGGGTGGATTCGATTAGATGCTTGATCAAAATGTCTATGAATGGTCCTTAAAAAACTCATAAAAAACATTCGGAAAATCAATTTTTTTTTGCCGAACTGAGTTTTGACCACCGTTGTCCCGTCAAGAATGTCACTAAAGTCAAACGGTTTAGTTAGCTATTAAATTATTTACAATAACACTGAAAAAAAAATAGTTAGAAAATTTACAAAATAAAATTATTAAGAATAAAGTAACTAAGACCGTTCAAAACTTTACAAATTTCATTAAAAATTTTTTGACAGCACATATCTAGACAGTAATTTTTGTCTCGACACAGTGCCAATGGCGTACCAATGAAACAAAGCGTACAGGGTTATCTATAAGACTCGTGGATATTTCTAGTACGAGCCATTTTTGAATTTTGGCTCATTTGCGATGCTCATAAAATTTCGATGGAATCCTCTTTGTCTTTTCCTGGCAAAATTAAATCTTGAAGTATAATTTTACTACCTAAACCTCACAGAATTTATACAATAAGTCGTGGCTTATCTGTATAGCGCTTTCTTTGCACCACGACGTTGCACCATGACTTGAGTCCGACTTGTCAGAACCAATTACTTCAGTAGAAATTAAAATAGCGTTGCTGATTTCCAAAAGAAACAAAAAGCCTGGCATGGATGGTAGCTCAATTGAATTTTACATTTTCTTCTGTGATGTGATCGTGATCAACCCCTCCTCCCCCCATGTACTGGAAGTAGGGAACTCTTATTTCCCAATCGCAAGGGCTTTTCGCAATTCGACTTATTCCCAAGTCAAATGGTCCATGTTGGGTATCTGGATTTCGTCCAATCTCATTTTCGATCACAGATTATAAGCTAAATTAAATGTTAACTCCACGAAATCATTGGGAATTCAAAGAAAGGTATAGTTCCCGGTCGTCTATTGGCTGAAAATCTCGTGTTTACCCACAGGGAAGTCTCACGGATGTTCGACATTTGTCGAACTCGGTTGTTCACAACATCCGGCGGAGATCCACAGGACCAACAGATATCCACATAGGAGAGCGTTCAGAGGTTGGGAAAGTAATGAGCAAGAAATCATTAATTAAGAAAAAAATCCTGAAATAAAAAATCATTTCAGAATTATTATTTTAGGATTTCATCACACTTTATTAAATGACAAAATATAAAATAACTTCAGGGGAAAAGTTGTCATTAATATTTTATGAACTCTTTATGTATTTTTTGGGGGTCTGATCATACGAATGTTTTATTACATTAGGTGATTTTACTACTCTTGATCCAATTGGTGATTTTCTCAAGGTAGGAGGCAGTATCATCTCGGCTTCTCTTCCTTCTTCCACATGTGTATGGAACTTTATTTATTTTGTGAACAACAGTGTTTGCCCCCTCTCTTCAAGGATCGGGAAGTCATCCACCCTGAGAAGAGAAATGTCCTTATTTGGTTCTTTAAGGTCTCTATCTTCGAAGAGTTTTTTGCCCATTCTTACACTATGATCTGTTCCTGGGGAAATTATTGAGCCATCCTAATATTTGTCCTGTAACTCCTTTGCTACTTAATTTGTAGAGCAATCCTTTTATACAGGTTGTTTGTCGAATGCTTTTGCTACATCCAGAAATGCTGCATAGTAGGTGTTCTTAGGCTGGATTTTTGTTGAAAGCTTTTCTGATGAATTGTTCGAGGGCTTTAACATTTCCATTGTGCCTCTGCCTTTTCTGAAACCTGGTTGGTTTGATGAGCAGTAGACAATTATTTTCAAATAGCCAAACCAGTCTCCTATTAATTATTTTTTCCATCATTTTTCTGAGGCACGAGGTCAGCGATATGGGATGGTATGGTTTCGGATTGTTTGATGGTTAATCCAGCTTACTTGTGTGGATGACTGGGTTTCAGGCACGGTTATGGTGTTTACTGTCCCTTCTAGAGCTGTAAACTTTTCTTAGAGCAATTAGATTGATTCAAATTGTGCTCTTACCATTGCTATCTCCGTTTGGAAGGTATTGGGATAAAGTTTCATTTCATTTCTGGTATATCAAACTTAATTAAAGATTGTTTCAGGATCGCAGAATAAATTTTGCAATCCATTTTCAAAATACTTAGCTGTATAGTAGACAGATTTATTTTTAACTCTGCTAGGCTATCGTGAAATTCTTCAATTACAGTACTTTGTATGGTTGCCACCATTTTCGGAACTTATTTCGTCATCACGTGATTTCGTCAATTTTGGCACCACGCCTCTCTGTTAACCGGAAATGGGAAGTAGATGATCGACGAGCATGCTTCATAGAAAAGACGATAGTGCCCATCCTTGAAGGAGACCCCAGGTTCTCATTGGTGGTAAAATATGCCTGTCTGTTGGAGAGGAAGCCATAATGACTGGTTCTGAGGTAATACGATCGATTCATTTACAATGGAGAGCCAAATCCAGTCCGCCCAATGCAACGTTCCAAAGAAATTTAGCCAGATTCGATACCAGAATAAAAGAACTGTGGCTGTTTAAAATGGAATAATCGACTTTTTTAGTTTTACAAATAAAGATTTTCCTAAATTCAGGAAAAAGCACAATGAAATAAAAGCATTTAGGTCAACCACGTGATTTTTCCAACAACGCTTAGGATAGAATTGCGCCCAACCGTCTTCATTCTTGATCATTTCGGGTATTTTTTTAAATTTTCAGGGTATGAATTGCTTGGCACTGAATATTGATAAATGTTCAATGCTTCCCCGATCAGCCATTCTCGCAACATTTATATTTTTTCAAATCCACTGAAAACAAAGTATACATTTTCTAATGGAATCAGTGAATTCTCGTTTCCAGCTGTCTTCTTTGAGCACCGGGTATAACGCCTGGTGTTTTGAATTTTTTTTTTGTAAAAATAACATGTATCTTATAAATTTTCTAGCAGTTATCCAGTATTAGATAGAAAGATATATTGATTTCATGTATGTTATTGCTAACTGAAGCTGATATCTCAGAGAACTAAAATAGCAGCTAATAAAGTTATGCATCAATAAGATAGCTGTAAGATATGTTGTGCTACTAGAGGTAACATGTTACGGTCACATATCAAGTAGTACTAATAATGCCATTTAGTTGAAAGGACATTTTGGATTGAAAAATGGCCAAAAAAGCACATTGTGTCATTAAAAAAGTTTCGGATTGAAGGATTGGCAAATGCCAGTGACAACAGCCACTGCCAATACTGATCTCAGTTCAAAAAGATCCATGAAGGATAGAGATTGTAAAATTTTTCTCTGTTCAAAAAAGTCTACTAAAAAGTTTTCAGAGGAGAATGGTTGTAGTAACTTAAGTCGTTATTTGGTTCACTTGTGTATTCCTTTCAAACATGACATACCTTGTCCTTTAGCTAAGACGATACTAGCTTCTCCTTCCCACACATGTTCTTCCTCGTCTTGATTCGACCGCAAGTCTTTATAATGGTAGGAATCTTAACTAATGCTGATTTATTAATGTCGGCACGGGCACAGTTCAAAAAGGAGTATGTAGAGCCCACCCACCGACGAATACTGAGTGGCTAAAATAAGTTAGTTAGCTTGGAGTAACGGTTGGTGCAAGAGCTTGCATTTGGTTAGAACGAGAAAAAAACCTATTGTAACATGTAGAAATGAGAGAATAACTATAAATGTTTAACATCAATAAATCACAACATAATACATTGGCGAAAAAAAGGTTCGTCCCTTGTTTCATTACATTAGCGAGGAGCTTCGCTACTAAAAACCGTTAATTCGGTCTAAATAGCAAATATAATAGCAGTAATAGAAAATTGGTTAGCTAATAAAATCCCAAGTTTATAATAGCCAATCGGTTCGCTATAATGAGATTCATTTCCCACCAGTTTTATTTTAGCTCGTTTCCAAACCTTAACCATCTTAATTTAATTTAATAGATTTTACTTATTATTCAGTTTTCCTACAATATGTGAGAAGAAGAAATGGACGTGTTTTGCATGTGGTTGAAAACAGAGGGATTCGTGACATAGTGTGCTTGTGATATTGCAGAAATGGTCCGCAGAAGTACATAAGAAAACTGTTATTTGGAGATGTTGATCATCAAATCAATTCCAGGTCGATGCAACATTACTTCTCGCGAAAATGAGTAAAAAAATAATCCCAGGAGAGGGTTGGTATCATTAGCATGTGATGCTTCGAATGGCAACTGACCCCCAATCTTTGATACCTACCTTTCAAAAATGCCGGTTCTAATGTTTTCCCATTTTTTTCTCTGGAAAGTTTGCCTCTTTTGCCAAGTTTTCTTAAAAACTGATTTATTGAGGAAGCTTTAAAGTCTGCATTTAAGTTTTCAATAAATTCTCATTCTAGCTGTTTTACATAACTCTACTGATGAAGTTAAACATGAATGCATTTTAAAATGTGAAAGCCATTTTTGTATGTAAAAAACAAATTTATCCGTAGTCTATACCAAACACAGGAACATCTGTAAGAAGTTGATAAATGAGAGAAGTTGTGGTTGACTCCATATTATGGCAATAAAAGTTACCCATATTATTTACCCATTTATTTTTTCTTTCAGGTTTTCTACTACTACCAGTTAAACCACTAACTTTGCTGTTTTTTTTTCCTTTTCATTTCTTCAATACGTTGTCTGCCAGTACAAGATTCCTTTGAAGGTATATTCTTTTCCTAAACACAAACTACAGCTGAAATTTTACTATGCTCAAATCTAGCTATTGGAAAAAATCTGATTCTCTGGTGGGGATAGTCGATCTAAATCCGATTTGGCATTCGAACGCCTTATTTTCATTTCTTTTTATCCTGCTTTCAGTTTTTAGGATTGGTCAGAAATCCGATAATGGGCTATAGCGGACGCGAATCCGTTCATGGAAGATTATAATTCAAAACAGCATTTTCGATGAGATTTAAAAACAAAAAAATTACTCATATCACAAACTATTGTTAATGAAGCAAGGGAATGATAACGTATTCCAAATTACCTAACAGTTTACTAAGGGAAAAACAATATTGGAATTTCTCTCCTTAGTAATTCGTTTTGAATCCGTTTTTGAAGTGAGTCATGTTTTCGTTTTTAAATATTTTTATTCCGTCTCCCTTATTAAAAGGATTTCGTTGAAGGCGCATTTAGATGAAGATGAAAACCACCACCATAAACCACCACCACCGGAAAGCAACCCAGACTACTCACTTAAGTTGCTAAACTAATTAGAAACTTCCATTTCTGTAAATGGAACTGGAAGCAATCAAACAAGAACACGAAAAATTCCTTAATGTTCTTTAGGAAGACACATAAAATGACGTTATTTCCACAGCAGCATGGATTGAAACGATTAAAGAGCGTAAATATGTAGAGGTTTAAGTAGCAACAAACTAAGAAACTTAACTTTTAACGCCAAAAAAGACTCATGCAGCCAGTAATTCATGGAACGTAAGTAAGTGGCAATTATCATGCACTCGCTCAAGTGGAATCACCCTCTTTAAAACAAAGCCTTTCAGTCAACCTGGTTCCCATTACACCACCACTTCCGTTGACGGCCGCAACTGGCGCATTTTATAGATGCCACCGTTGACGAGACTTACATGCCAGACTCGTACAAACTGAAGATATATATCTTGACGGATGATCTTCAAAAAAAGAATAACCCACGTCTGCACTGCTAGACAAGCACACGTTCGTAGTTTGATGAAAGTACTGGCACTACAAGCTAGTGACTTTAAATTCTTGTTTGAACTAGCAGTGAGAGTGTGGGACGCTGCAGCAAGTATTCATGGGGAGGAGAGTGTAGATGAGTTAACGTATTCACGTTTTCAACAACAGCTGATCTACAACGTGAGTGGGGACACTACGCATACAACCTGCAGTATCGGATTGCCTCTTTCGTGGATTTGGATAAATCTATTGATGCGAAGGTCAGAGCGGAGAAACTAAGATACAAACAATCCAGTAGCACAACAGATCCAACCGTTGCATAAACCACGCACAAAAGTTGTATATGGACCAACCATCTCGAACCTATCGTCCAAAGCAGCAGGACCAGCGCAGTCAAATGGAGTAAATAATTGGACAGCATGCGCAGCATGTAAGGAAACGCACATCAATTGGAAGGCTGCAAAATTTTAATGCTTCCCAATCAAAATGCTGCCTGCATCGAAAATCCAAATGCCCTGTGCACTGAGAAGAACTATTGTTTCAAATGCCTAGGGCGAGGGGATTACGGAAGTGTAAAAATGAATGCCCAGGAACCACTTTTAGTAGGGCAACATTGCCCACCACTCATTACTACACAGAGAAGACTGGGAATTTCCTACAAAAGCAGGTAAAAACCTTTTTAATATCTTACTTGTGCGCGTGCCAATTAAAAGCAGAATATGCCCTGTGCTGCTCGCAATCGTAATTCTCGCCGTGCTAAATCTCAACATTAACTGCTACATACTGCTGCCAAACGCTAAAAACCTTTGATTGCTACCATATTCTTGACCTAGAGGTACCACCCAACGACTCAGAGAAGGTAAAATTTTTATTGGAATCAATATCCCCTTCACCTTGGAGACAATGCGCCGCATTCGTGATTCGGACGCCGTTTGGATGGACAGCAATAGGGAAAATACCGACAGATATTATCCACGGGCCACGTAAAAATAACAAAGTGAAAATTTCAAAACAAAGTGGAAATTTCAGAACAAAAGGATAATTTCAGAAAATGACGCTTTAATCTTGAAAATGTTTGAATCCTTCACTATCCATATTGCTTGTGGCTGGCAAGTAGACCTGCCTTTCAAATTTCCACTGCAAGCCATCCCAAATAATACATGGCATGAACGCATATTTTTCTTTCTTGCCATTGAGCGCCGTTTTATGTTAAAAAAATGCTCCCTTGTAAGAACAATATCAAAACATCGTAGAGACCTATCTAAAAACGTCTACGCTGCTGGAGTGAAATACGATGAACTGAGGAAGCCAGAGGGAAGAGTATGGCTCCTCCCACATTTTTTCGTCATCATTCATGACGAAAACGACGACGACGACGACATGTTGATTTAGATTGATGACTCATCAATTCAAATCAACATGATAACATGATTAGACTGCTCAAGATAATTAAAAATACTTTTGGTTAAACGATTTTCTTTTGCAACCGGATAAGTCAAATGCACCATATCCGCAGTCATCGATGCCTGCAGTCAAAGGAATGTACTATAGTACTAGCGTAAACCCTAAGGACCACATAGTGATAAGATTTGTGTGGCGAAACTAGGAAGCGATGAGTAGAACCAAGTGTTTGGAGCCATTTCCTCCCCAACCTCAGCTTTCTGGCTACTATAGCATATGCACGTAAACGGAAATAGGCCTAGTTTCTAGTTCTGCTTTAGTCACACACTTCTAGTTTTTTTTCTAGTAACCTCTTTGCGGTCAAAAAGGCTTGCTTACGTTCGTCATCATTCTTCAATATGAAACACATCACCCCTCTTTAGTTAAAACAAGGGTGATGGATTATTATAAAGTGGTATTGTTTCCCTTTTTATCTCAAAGGAATATATCAAAGTCAATTTTGAACGTAGTCTCGCAGTTTTCCAAATGAAAACCGTCAAAAATTCCGGAATAGATGGAATTACTCCATTCGTCTCAGGTGTTGGGTGATCTCTGGTGGTTACAATCGGAAATCATATTTGAGAGAAAAGGAACTTTGTTTGGTGAATGGGAACCCCTTCTCGATAGAGGATGGGTGGTCTAGTTGAGTCATTGAAGAGAAGTAAGTAATTTTGTTAAACAAAAGGCAAATAAGAAAAACACAGAAGGAACAAGGGGATGGATAACCCCATTAAAAACAAAAGATTAGTAAAAAACGTAAAACAATGACACAAATTATATTCAAAACCCTGCCTATCTTTTTGAATTTGATACCGAATTCAAATTTGTGTTTTGTGTGACGCTTTTTGCGAAATTTTTTACCGGTTTAAACAGTCCAGCAGTTAGTTGTATATTGGATACTTGAAATTTGAAATTGCGCCTGTTTACAGTAGACTTTTTAATAACAAGCGATTTCCCACTAAACCGGACCAAAATACCTCCTTTTTCCGGATTTATTTATCGGATCGGAATCCGGAAAGTGACTCTAAAAATCCAGACTAGGACTATTCTGTGCAGAGTCGCAAGGCGATTTTAACGGAATCAACCAGATCCAGATTTCTATATTTTTTCATTTCTGTGATAATCGGGATTGAAATTCGTGAAATATTACGAAAATCCGAAGTCTCCCCCACCAACTACATTGCTTTTAGCCCTATATTCGGCTCGTAGAAAAAACTAATTATAAAAAAATGTAGTCCTTTCATCCCTCTTTAATATTCCAAAAGTATTTTTAATAATTCGTCGAGATGTCCGAGTTTTCACGATTTTCGTGATACTCCCATTTCGACTCATTTTTCGGGCATTTTTTGGGGCGTTGCCGATTGCCATATAAGTGTTTTTTGCCCCCTTTTCGGTTGACTTCTTTGCTTTTCCCCTTTTTCCTATGTATCGAAGGCTTTTACATCGATACAAAAGGGACTTTTGATACATAGGAAACAATGGGAAAAGCGAAGGAGTGGACTGGAGAGGGGGAGAACAGACTATCTGAGATGTTACAAATGTAAAACCAGTTACGGTAAAAATTGATTGTGCTACGCGAGCACAGTCATCGTCTTCGCGAAACCAATCGACAATCTTTCTCCTGTCGATTATTGTTTTTTTTTCCACAGCAAAAGAAATAAAATAGCAACGTGGTTTTAGGATGTCCTCATTTCTAATAACGTTCATGGTCCGGAATGTACAGCTCAGATGGATTGGTAGGATTTCCGGATCTATGTACACACATGCCACAATATACACGCAATTAATAAACAACACACAATTCAAATAAGAAAAACAAAAGGATTTCCCAGTTTCAAAAAGCTAATGTAGTTATATATATTTTTACATGTAAAGCTATGCATTAACATGTTAATTTACATATAAAATGATATATTAATATGTAATATTATATATATGTAGATAACTTCATGTAATTACATGTAGTTTACATATGTAAAATATCATGTAAATCATGAATTACATGTAGTAATAATGAAACATTCCGTGTAATTCATACTATTACATACAGTAATATACGTAACATATAGTGTAGTTCATATAAGTTCATGTTACAATACACGCAGCATATAGAGAACTTCATGCTGGTACATGTAGACATGTTCCACATGGTGTACTTCATATAATTTTATGTTTGTATTACATGTATTAGTGGTAATTCTATAGGGAAAATTTGTAGTACAACTTCGCTAACCTTTTTCCAATCACATCCATTACCGAACACAAGATAAAATAACACCAGAAATTTTAAATATAAGTTAGATTAGTTTCTTCCTTATTAAAGTGACCCTTAACGACTATTGCAGCGGATAATCAAATCAGAATAAATTAAATATATAATAATTATATATATATATATATAAAATTATATATAAATTAAATGTTGTTTTCACATTCAATATAATTTTTTCGTTTCCAATTTTGATCAGCTTTTTTGAATTAAAAGTTAGAATTTTTACCTTTAATTACTGTGTCTGTTCTTGTAAGCAGTATGTACAACGGATATTCTCATTACGAGAGAGAATTTTCTCTTCACAGACTGGCAAGGGGGAACTACCATTTCGTTAGCATTCTATTGTTGCTACTTGTTGATGTAACTGTTGAGATTGTTTCAATTACCCACAATTTGTTTTTTATAAGAGAGAACACATGCTTGAGAAACCACAATTTTTGGCGTTATTTCTTGACAATTGAGATCAAACGGGAGCAGAGCAGATTTTTTTAACGAAAACCTAGTTTTTATCCCCATTTTCTTACCCAACCCAAGAACGGTATAAAAATACATTTCGCGCCACGTACACTCAAGGCAACGACACATTTTTTTCCCGGGGACCCCCCCCCCTCCCCGTACATGTCAATGGATTCCACTGTATTTAAATGGAGTTATCTGTACAATATCGTGTTGTCATATATTCCATGGAAGATGTGGTCACGTATCACACGGTGAATGAGCTCTTATCTGTCGATTTCTAAATGGTAATGGGCCCAGCTACGCGGCACCTACCTAACAAAAGAAGATGAACTCTAAAAGAACTGTCTCACAAGTACCATGGAAATATTTTTCACTCTGGAATCTTGGATTATGGATTCTGCTTAGCAGTATGATCTAATCGGAATAGTCAAAGGGTAAGAAAGTGACGGTTCCGGATACCTCACCAAACATCCTCGGAGACGGCAGAACCAAGACAGTAGCCACGAATGATGAAAGGATGAAGAGGGACAATAGTCAGTCAACACTAACACGTCAATCGGGAACCAAGATGTCAGCCTTATGTCCACCACTCCCCGCTTTCATACCAGAAGCACCAGAGACTGGTTCGCTGACTCCGGTGCAACCCATGCAACACATGTCCGACCAAAGGGTGACTGACAAAATTCGTCACTTACCTGTAGGCTCCTGATCAGTTAAAGGGAATGGATCCTTTAGCTAACCAGTTGTTGGATATGGAGATGCCAGCATCAGTACGATCGCATAAGTGGCGAAAAGAAATCTTCTACTATTCAAAAAGTGCTCTATGTGCCAGGATTGGGCAATAACCTTTTCTCCATCGTAGCAGCCACCGACCTTTGTTGGAGACGAATTATGTTGTTACTCGATCAGGTCCACTTCACTTACGAACAAGGTGTCCCCACAATGATTGAAAAACGGATGGAATGAACATTACACCTACTAGATATTGCCCCTCGGAACTAACAAGAAGCCAAGATCAGCGTGGCTTTCCCTTCATCGATCTCACCCAGTCTTTCGATGTGGTATCAAAGGCTGGCTTACGTCAACCACAAAACCACCATTGAAATGGCCACAAAACAACGCGGTCGAAGAACTGAACTTGGCAAAAATCACTATACCAACGGCACCCTGTCTAGGGTGCGCGTACGGTAAGCACCAAAGATCCCCTTCCCAGTCAGAAGGACTGGAGCAACGTATTCCGACGAGCTAATACATTCCATCCTTTGCGGCCCGATGGAAAGAGACCATACCAACGGTTCCATAAACTAGTCGTCTTCATCAGCGACCGGATTGGATGGAGATTTATACATATCCTTAAGGCTAATCAGAATTCACAGGAAATTTTATGGAACTGATACACCTTATCCGCATAGACACGGACAACCTGGTGCGCACCTTGTGGACCGATGATGATGGAGAATGGTCAAATAAAGTTCTCAACCTGGATGATCCGGAAGGCCATCTGCAACGAAACAAATGCCCCTCACACAACCCAAAAGGACGGTGTGTCGGAGAGAGGGATCTGTACAGTAACTGAGGGGAACCGCAGCTGCCTCTACGATCACATACAACCACATGAGCCTTTTCCAGATCCAGTAACAAACGAAACAGTTAAACTGATCAGGGAGAGCCGACTCTTATAATATCTGTGGGCGGAAGTAGCATCATTCACGGTCAACACATTTAGCCGCGTCCTCAGCAAAGCTTCCCTAACCACACGATACAAAGGCTTGTAGAACAAGGGGCCGGATGTGTCCAATCTACGAGTCTTCGGCTCTATTGCATATGTCTACATCCCGAAAGCTGAAAGGAGGAAACTAGAGGAGAAGAGCACACGGTGCATTTTTGTCGGTTAGCAGCGAAACGCAAAAAGCAAACAGAATCTGGGAATCCGAGAGCAGCGTCTTGAATCGGTAAAAAAAAACTGAAAATACCAGTATTTTAACCTGCTCCTCTATTTTAGCAGCCAAAAGAAACCCAAACAGAAAATCGAAAATATGCAAATAGACCACCGACAGGTGGGCGTTTTTAACTCCTTTTTTTCTGTTTCATACAATACTATCAATTGTAGGGATAGTTATAGTTTTATATAGTTTAGTTTTATATTATGTCACCTTGTAGGTGTGTGTCTCTTTTTCATTCTTTTGACTGGATTCAATGATAAATTTGGAAAAATCTATAAATACATTTTCAGTTCGAAGATTTATTTGAATTCTGTGGGCTTCAATTTAGGTTATAATTTCGATGTCGAGTAAGAAAGTTCTTCGTCTGAATGATCTTTCCCTATACCCTCTTATACGTCACAATTTCGTATCACCTCTATCTCTGCCTTCTCTTATTTTTTTTACAGGGATCTTGTAGGCCCTTCCCCCAATTTTCATGAATAAAACCCTCTCTTCCTATCCTTTCACTGAAACCACGATATCCCAAAAGAAGCGGTCAATTCGTTTAGTGTTAAGGTTAAAACCGAAATCAAAAACAGATATTTCGGTTTTCAAATTATCTGAAACAGAATGGTCAGAGAAAGAGATATTATTCAGAGGTTCAGGACGCTGCCACAGAAGTCAATATCAGGGACGCCACGTTCGAAGAACATCGCCGACTTGCCCAAGCGCCAGACGAAGCCCAAGGTCGCCCTGAAAAAATAGATTGTTCCCCACCGCCTGGCAGAGTCCAGGAGGGAACCATCACGAAAACGGTGGACGATCAACTCAAGTAAGCGAGCTAGTAGTACGAAGCTCTTGAGAGGAAAAGGGTTAAAAGTGAACATCTAGAAACCACCGAAAACAGTGGAGAGAAGTGAAAACAGTGGTGGCGGATACCACCGCAAACGGCCGAAAAATTCAACATAGGGACGGCTTTCATCAACGGACACCTCACGGAGGAGATAAATCCAACTCAACCAGAAGATTTTCCGTCTACACAAATTTATTGATGGCCTCAAACAGGCCTCGAGGGTCTGGGGACAGACTTTCACGTACTTCATCAAACAACAAGACTTCACGCAGAGAGAGGTACACCCCCCGCCTCTTTTTCAACACCAAGGAATCAAAGAAAATGTTTCTGATCATTGGGTTGACGACGGAATCGTCGTCAGCAACAAGAAAAAGGCAATCGACAATTTCAATGCGACTCTTAGAGAGAATTTCCAAATTAGGTCTTACCCAATGAACGATTCGTCGGAATCACCATCGACCGAGACAGAGCACAGCGACGAATAAATCGGTCCCAACTAGACTACAACAAACCGATCCTGGAAAAGTTTCACATTGTGGCGTTTCCCGTAATCAGTCCCGGCAGTCCCAGGAACCTCCTCGACCAGTTTGTGGATGGAAACATTTTTTATTCATTTTCGTAGCGAAAAACGGTCAGCATCCTCCTTTATTTTGCTCTCGTCTCCCGTCCGGACATCTCATTTTCAGTTAGTAAAGTGGCCCGGTTTTTCATAATTCAATCACAATTTTTTTCATGTTGGAGCAGTGCGGAAAATTATCTTGTAGTACCTTTGCGTAACGCTCAGCCATGGAATTGCCACAATCGATGGCCTCCCGTTCAGCTACGCTAATCCAGACTACGCCGCCCACACGGCACAGCTCCCTCCTTGGACCCTCCCAAAAAGCTCATAGTCTCCCAAGAAACACTCAGGCGACAGCAGGATGTACTGAGGATCACAACAGGAAAGTAACTGCAATTTGGTTTGGTTTTGCCGCGTGTGTATTCGTGTGTATTCATGTGTATTCGTGTTGTGCGTTTATTGGTGTATTCAGGAGGTCCATAGGAAATAATAAATTGAAATTGTGTTCCTCGAGCTTGTTTACTTTTTATTGAACATACGAAAGCACATATTTTATTGTGCACAAATGTAAACATAATCTAAAATAATTGGTAGCCGGAGAATCGTCATGCAACGGGACTCGTCATCTTTCAATGGGAACCGTAAAAATATGAATAGAATCCAACTTTAAACAAATGACAAAAGAAAGAAATCTTGTCTGTTGATTAAAAATAAACAAATTTTACTCTTTCACCAGCATGATAAGGTATGAGGAAGGTTTTACCATTTGGCAATCTTCTTGATTTCTTGCGCATTGAAGTAGTGCTTTTGTGCCGGCGTCATAAAAAGACCATGATGGCGATCAAGCCTAAGATAAGAAGTGCTACGGCTCTGACAATGATGAGCGACGCTGTGCTGATGACATTGTTCGAAACTTTGTATGAAAAAACAATATTATTATATATCCATACAATATTAGTATATTAAATGGATTTGATTACTTGTATATAACAGTAAATTTTACTTGGTGTTGCTGCAGCACAATTCGTTTCTTCTGAAAATAGTATTGCTGCACAGTAGACATGTCATCACCTATCAAATTAGATGGAATGCATTTTTCTTGCATCTTGGTCGACTTGTGAAGACAAATGCATGACCAGTAAGCAGTTTAATTTGTTTTTCAAGCTGTTTCAAGTATATATTTATTACTGGGTATCATAAAATGTAAATAAGAGGAATCATGTTACTCGATTGAAGTTACAACTAATTTTCTTTGTCAGGGTTGAAGATTTTTATCCGGTTTCCAGCTGGTTTTTCTAAACCATTTTTGCAGTAACTTTTCTAATAGGTCATAACACATTGTTTGTTCCGGTCCTTCAGGAATAAGCGTAAGTGTAAGGTATAATAAGTGTAATCACAAAATTCACAAAGCTTCCTATATCAATTACCTTTGAACCTGTATAGTTTTATTTCCTGGTTGATACAAACACAATTTTGAAATTAAAGACGTACAAGTAGGCTGATATGCAATGCTTCCCGTTAATGACCGTTGCAAAAGTTTAGGCATTAATTCATTAATGGCTGAGGCGACCACCACCTCACCTGAAAAGATATTTCGATTATTGTGGATTAATGTAATAAATAGTCGACCAAGAAGCCCGTTTAAAAAAGCATCATTGTTGTGCTCGCATTCAGTACCTTGACAATTGTCTTGGAAAGAGTCAAGGCAATCCTGCATAAGAAATAAAGATGAAATCAGGTATCTGTTTTCCGATATCAAAAGAACAAAAATGTAAATGTTTCCGGTTGTTAACTTGAAATCCTAAACGTCACAAGAATTTTTTCCATATCTACCTTATTGCCGTGCATGTTTATACAGATGGGTCGTTTGTGAATAGGAATACATATTTGGATGTTGCATTTCAAAAATTTCAGTTTCGTAATCGTAATGAAAATCCATTTTCTAGAAACGCTACAAAAAGTACAAATCTTTGGCGAATCACAATCACGATCAATGGCAGATGACAACTAATAAAAAATAAGAGTTGCCAGATAGAATTTTAGACAATTTTTTTTCTAAAAATATTTAATCGTGTTTTTACTTGAAATAAAATTTTGTCAATTATTTCGTTGTATGAGTTATAACATTCAAACTATTTCCAAAAAGGTAATAATGAAATTACAATGGACATTTCCGAAAATTTATAATTTGGGTTTAGGGAATGGTGAAGTGTATATGGATCTCAAGTTGATACACCATTACAAGAAATTAGGCTCTATATGAAGAATTAGGCTCTTCGTCTTCGTCAGCTGGATTACTCATCCTCTCGCCAAGATTTTATTCGTGAATCGTTACATTATCGGGAAATATCTACATCTAATTTTATTTGAATTTCTGTCGTCGCCGTCTAGTTGTTTGGATTCACTTTTGACATACTGAAAGGTAATTTTTTCATGCTCAAAATTTCTGATCAACTTTATTGTTCAATGTGTAATGCGTCACAGGTGCAAACCAGTGTTACTCCCCACGCCATCGCTACTCCACGCCTTCGACACTCCACGCCTTCGTCAAACGATACCATCAGTTTTGTTCGAGGTAAATTTTATAATGAAAAGAACTAATAATAGTGGGATATCCCAAGCTAGAGTGAGAAGAATTAGACGAGAGGCTAATCGTAACGTCAATGTTTTAAATTTATCTGTGTGTTAGGATAAACAGGACATCAATAATAGTTTTGAATCTGATGATCAGGAAGCACATGTTTCAAATAACGTTCCAGTAGTAGAAATCGAGTCATTTGATCATGCTGATGGTCACGATGTTGGTCATGATGTTGCGAACGAAGAGCTACTTGACGATTTTGTTAGTAATGAAAGTGATGGTGTGGACTTAGATACATTTATTGTCGACAACAGTGATTCTGAATTGAGTGACTAATTTGTTGATTTCAATTAAATTGACCATGAATTTTTGATGATAGAGCAGCAACCGACACAAACGTTGAAATAAAAGCTGGCTTCATGGGGTGTTGACTGTCGGGTTCCGCATGTTCATGTCAACAAATTGTTGTCCATCCTTAAATCTCATCCATGCCATTCTGATCTCCCTGTTGATGCCCGTACATTTTTGAAAACCCCCAGAAAGGTTACTTTTATTACTCCCGGGGAATATTTTCATTTTGATCTAGTAAATGGGTTGAAGGGCATTATTGATAATAACTTACTCCCGGCGAACCACGATACTATAGAAATTGAAATTTTTATAAACGTCGACGGGTTACCAATCTTGAGCAAAAGGACATCTAAACAGCAATGGGTCATTCTCGGAATGATTCGTGGTATTCCCGGTCTAGAAAACGTTTCTTTCATCATTGGTATATATTATGGATTTGAAAAACTGACGGGGGGTCCAAATACATTTTTTAGATCACTTGTTAATGATCTTAGTGATCTTTTTCAAAATGGATTTGTCCACTGCGATCGATTATTTACAGTCAAAGGCGTAGTATTCGTTTGTGACTCTCCTGCACGAGCGTTTGTTTCGGGAGTAAAATATCACTCAGGCTATAGTAGCTGTTCCAAACACCACAGTAGGAATTACTGCATTTAAGCCGAGTGAACTTAGAAGGCTTGTTATTCCAAAGGGTCGAGTAGTATTCCCAGGTGTTACAGCTCCGCTTAGAGACGACGATTCTTTTAGACATCGTGAAGATCCAGCTCACCACAATTATTACTCCATTATTGAAGAGCTAGAACCAATCGACATGGTACATAATTTCCCCGTAGACCCAATGCACTTAGTCCATGAAGGAGCAGGCAAAAAATTAATAATACTTTTGATGGAAGACAGTGACTACAAAATAAGTCCAAGTATTGTTCGTAGGGTTAATGAATACATGGAACATTTATCTAAATTCCCCCCCCGGGATTTTGCCCGTAGAGCCAGGAAGTTCAGTTCGCAAATGAAAGTAGTAGTTGGCCTGTTGAAGAAGTGAAATATAAAATGTATTTGATGCCTCTAACTGGAACTGATCAATTTGCTGTTTTTTCAATCGAAAACTTGTAGCCTAGACATTGTAATAAAATGTTTTGTCCATTTCCCCTATTTAGTTTATATTTACGTCGAAATGGCTAATAATCGATAAAACAGCAAAAGACACACTCTCAAATCCGCCACCTCGAGTCGGTACATGGAAACGTATTGCAAAAAAATTAGACAATTACGTGGATGCTTCTTTTAGCGAGTCAGAACCTCCACATTTGCATAACATCCCACTACAACTGAATCAAAATTCATCAAAACGGGACAATCAAACCGATTGGGTAAGGCCGTCAAAGTCTTCAAAGAAGTCGAATAGAGATCATTCCGGTCAGCAAATGCATCTCAATGCTGGTAAATATTTATTTTATAAATAAAATTATTATTTAATCTAATGATTAATTGTTTTCTAGGCACTGGTAGTAATTTTAACGGTCCAATTTTCCGCCAAGGCCAACAGACAAGCCAAGATACTGAACTTTGATCATTTGGTGATCGTCATTTTCCGAGCGATGAAGAAACGTTGCCAGTTGGTCCTTGGGCCATACAAGTTACGGGAACAATTACAGAAGCTGCTATTTATAACCATCATTTAGATTCATCTGAGGATGAAGAACAAATGACAGACGATACACCAGATAACCAATTAGATTTGCTCCAAACTCTTCCGTCCTACGGCGAAAAAAGTGATACTTATATAAGTGAAGTTTTTCAACAACAGCAAAACCTTCCTGGAACATCGGATAGTTTTCATAGGCTTAAAGAATCAAGAGAAAATCACGATCATTTAAACGGTAATTCCCAACAATTGCCTGTCCTGTCTGTAGTGAATGTCCCACGTCAACAATCGATTCAAAATGTTGACTCAAGAAGAGAGGCTCTTCAACAACAGATTGGCTCGTCAGGTTCGAATGGCACATCTTCTGGGGCAAACTTCCGACACCAAAGGAATCAGAAAAATTGCTATACAAGGGAGTCTGTTGAACAACACCATATTCAGTCCGGCCCGTCATCCTTGGAAAATTCCCGTCAGCAATCCAATATAAAAAGTGACTTAAGGAGACAGGATTTTATTCGACATCTTTGCAATTCTGGTTCAATTGATTCCCGCAAGCAATCAAAAAGTTTTGGTATTAGAAGCGAGCCTTATCAACAGCAGCATAGCCGGCCGGGGCCGGCGGTTGCAGGAGTGAATTCAAATTTTCGTAATATGCAAAATTCACCTGGTTATCTGGGAGGTTTTTGGTATTTCCTGTGGAGAATGTATGAAGGACTGGGGAGGATATCAGGCGGCTGTCAGGTGACCAAAAAAGCAGATTACAGGGAGAATAGTGGAAGTTTATAGGAAATACTAGGGAGAAAAGTAAGAGGTTCTTAAGAGGTCTTTGGGAACCAACTGTGCCGTGTAAGCGGCTGCATCGAAACAAGAAAATGAACGACCGGAAGTGTCTTCCTCTATCACGGAGGACCCATCGCATCTTGCAGCGCACCGCCATCATTCTAGCGTAGCCAAATCCGCCGCAAAAGTTGAGTAAATAGCAGCCAGCAAGATGGCCAAGGAGGTGGTGTTGATTTTTCGTTTCCTACCTGTCCTGCAGCAACACCTCGGTGCCTCCCCCCCTCTAACAGCCATGCTGCCATCATATTTGCAAAAACACCCCGATCAGCGCTTGATTATCATATGTTTTCTGTTTTTGTTTTACTTCAGTGTTAGTAGATAATATCGCCTATTCAGGTATGGTTCAGACTAAGTCACAAAAAAATGGAAAACCACATGTTGATAGCATCCGTCATATTAAAATCTTTTGGCCTTGCTCAAGATGGGTGCCCATTTAAGCTAAAGCCCAAGTACCAGCTAAGTGTAGGAGTAATCAAAATAGTCTTGATGTTCTGAAGTTACCAACAACTAGTAATAACTAATAATAAACAAAAATTAACTTTAGTAAATATTCCATCAAATTCAAATCAAATCAAATTGAGCTTTTCCATACATTTCTAGATGACCCCCAACTATCGTCTATGCGAGTTTCTAAGAAAATTTTTGATCGCATCATTTAATTCATATGTGACACAATGTAACCATCTCAAGAACATGAAGGGCAACGGCGGTGTGTCACCACCGTTTCAAGTTGCTGGACCCATTTTGACTTTTCCCCTTACCAGAACAACCAACGCGTCAAGGAGTTGAGTCTGCTACCGACCTAGCGTGGTGGGCGTTTTACTTTACTCTTCTCGTTCTCGTGTTAAAAACTTCGTGCTTGTGTTCCCTATGAATCAGTGACTATCGAATAAAGCAAAATTGTTAAAATTCTCATTGTATTTTGTCCCTTCATTTTCTGTGGGAAATATTCTCACAGTAGTGTGTCCAAACTGATGCCTTGACTTTTGAGTATAGAGTGGTTTGAGGTTGCCAAACCGGCGTGGCATTGTCTCATGTTTGGTGCAGCCATGGAATGTGAATAAAGGGGACTCACCTATTTGTTCCCCCAATATCCTTCCCTCGGGCTGACAAATAAACTTGCCACGGTATACACTGGTGATGCATAAAACCCCGGCATGAAACACACTAAAAAAACTGGGGTTTTCGAACAAAAAAATCAGAGATGCAGTAATCCATTGTTTGGATGTAATGGCGATCAATTTGGCATATTTTAGAAAACCACATTAAATTGAAAAAAAAACTGTGTTTATGAAGACTAACTAGCTTGTTGCCAGTGCAAAACTGATTTTTATCATAAAAATGTGCTGGAAACAATCTTTCAAGATGCTCATTTTACATCTTAGGTTAATATCATTCTTCCATAATCCACCAAACAATATTTTAAAAACATTACCATGTATATATGTTATGTATTCAAAATTAATCTTGAATTTCCATCAACTACCCGAAAAGTTTGCAAAAAAAATAAAAAAAAATACTTTCTGGTTGGCCAACCATAAAAGTCGTCCTAGGACTTATTCGCAAGAACTTTGTTAAAACTGGAGATCAAACTATCTGGCCTGAAGCCATTCAAAGTTCAATTGTCCTTTTTGTTGGGTTCGAATAAGATGAGCGCCTTTGAAAATTCCCACGAAATGGGGAAGAGCAATGCCGCAAGCATGCGTATATAGAATGGCCAAAAAGTGGGGCTTAGCTGTAGGGAGACTAAAAATTAAACGGTTCGGCAGTAATTCTATCATAACTAGGAGCGGATTTTTTATTCAAGGAGCGAGTTGACTTTTTTATTTTTATATGAAAAATATTTAAGTTCGGATAGCATAGTTATCCATTGAAATTTTCAATCTTTTAGTTGAAAATCGTAAATGGACGGTTACAAACTACAGAATGAATTTGCATAACGTATTTCGGTATTAGCTTGGCTAATCCTGAAAAAGATGGGAAGCGATGTAAAATTCAAGCCAATAAAAATTGGAATAATTGGAATAAGTTTTTTAACGGTCTCTGTTTTCTGACTGGTCTGCTCTCTCTTATTGTCTCTTTAGCCTATTCGATTATTTTCCGGGTTCTAATCTTCTTCCTTCTCACTCTCTGTGTTCGAGCCTCCGCAGTAATCTTCCTCGTCAGGTTCATCGACATATTGAGGGGTCATTATTTTTTACGGTTCTCCCTTTTTCCTTATATTTACAGATATGACTGAATCTCTCGGTCTCTACTGTGAACTCTCCTTCGATGAATCCGAGTTCCATTTCTAGCGGAGTTGTACTTTCGATGGATCTACTTATTTTGATTCTCTTACCATCGACCGAGATCGTGGCGATTTTGGCATGCCATGCTAATCCGTCTTCGCCAACCATTACTTTCGTGACTTGTGCCATTTTCCACTCTTTTCTTTATTTTAGGTCTTGTTTTATAAGAAAAATTTGGCCTAGTTTGATTTCATTTCTACATGAAATAGGCAAAATTTGTTTAAGAATAATGTGTTAAATGCCGTCCAATACTCGGCCACAAATTTTCGTCTTGCTTGCTCTCTTGCATTTACGTGTGCATTTTGCTCATCTATCTCGTCTGGTACGTCTGGTTCCATTGAATCCAAAGTTTTATTAGTAAATCCACCTTTTAACAATTGTTCTGGTGTAGTCGAATAATCATTTTTACCGATATATGCGGGCGGCCTGCTGTTAATTATTCCACTTGCTTCTGTGATTTTTGTAGCAAATACATCCACGTGTACTAATCTGTTGCCTATTGTGGAGTACAGCATATCCTTCATTGCTTTTACCATTCTCTCCAAAAATCCACCTCACCAGGGTTCAAGGCTTGGTGAGAACCGCCATATGATTTGATGGTGTGATAGGTAATCATGGACTCATTTGCTTTGGTACATTTGAATCATATACTTAACCTGCCGCAATGCATGTTGCTGCATTGTCTGAGTACATCGTTCTTGGGCAGAATTTTAAGGTTATGAACCGCCTGAAAGCATTGATCAGGCTGTTTATTGACAGATCTATTACCGTCTCAAATTGTACTGCTCTTGTAACTGCGTGTGTGAACAATAAGAAGTAGTCTTTGACCTTTTGGGTTGTACGGTAATTCGGGGTTACCATGAATGGGCCAGCAAAATCTAATCCTGGCACTGCGAAAGGATCTTCCATACTTAATCGTCTGATGTCCATGAATTCTTATCTTGTCTGATCCTCATGATTGTGGCCATTATTGCAGGGTTTATATTTGGCCCGGCTTCAATGAAGCTGTTGAGACTCCCCAGTTCGGTTTTACTGACCTGTCGAATACTGGTCTGACTTTTGTCGTTTCAGCATCCTTTCAGACCCTGGTCTGTGGAGGTTGTAGGCTAACGTACCCTGCTACATTAAATCTGCCGGTTCAATGAAACCCTGTTTCAGAAAATCTTGGGTATCATTTTCGTATTGCGGGCTGTTTATTCAATTAGTTCAGCAGGCAACTCAACATTTTTGATGTTATCGAGATGCATGAATCAAATTTGGCTTCCTCTTGCTTGAAGACTTTGCGATATTATTTTCCGTGTCTTTCTTTCAATGGTTTCTTTGTTTATATTTACAAACTGATCGTTTTTCGGTTCGTTGTTTGTGATTCCAATATGATTTAACTCCCAGAACTCTTTTTTTCTAATGTAGAAAATTCTGATTCTATCGGTATCTCTTCCTTTATTCTTACTGTCGTTGTTTGAGTGGGTCCGATATTTGCTTGTCCGGCCTCACATATTACACATCCAAATCGGGTGTCCAGTGCTGCAGTACCTCTTGGCCCCGGGTAGGTGTTTCCCATTAGTCCATATAAGGTCACATCCTATATGATGTCTCATTCTTTACTATTAGAATTGCATATGTTGTGGTTTTCAGCTTATTTTTTGCCTTGGCTTATTAACTGCTTTTCCATATCAGTGTGTTTTGGTATGCCATCAATCCCGCAAGACATTTCTTTTCTATGAATTTGAAATTGATTTTCGGTGCATTTCCGTATTTTCTCCAAAATGGGCATTCAACTATGTTTTGGCGGTTGGTAGTGCTCTTCTTGGAGGTAGATGGTAGATACTTATTTCTTTCGAGTCTGCTGTTTCCTTCTTCGCGTTTTTATAGAGCTTTCACGTATGAATGAGCTTTGACTACATCAATCCATCAATCCAACTAATCTTTTCAAAGTTCCGTCTTCCATCTCCATGTATCCCTTGAATGTTGGGAATACACATTGCAATTCTTCCTTGTTCTCTGGACTATTTGTAGATGCCATTGTTGTTTGAGGTTTAGTTTCCTTTATTGTGCATATACTGACAAGCTGTGATATGATTTTTTACAGAAGCCCTCAGTTCCTCTCTGCAGTACAGGCGTTACTGGCGTGCGTTTCTCTAAAAAAATTGATGCACCTTTTATTCTCTATTTAGTACTTGAGGCTTTTTTCAGGTGTACCACTCTGCATTGATGCGGGTTTTGATTGGTCGCTTTTTACGTAAAATATAGAAATAAATATAAACATAGTAAAACAGTTAGTTTATGGAATAGTTAGAACTCTTGTGTACTGGTCTGTCTGCTTTTCTTTTTTGTTCAGATTTTGACCGTTCATTATGATCTTCCTATTTCCAGGAAGACAAATCTTCACTCTATTTGAGAGTCAACGAAAGTTTGAAAGAGTTTTATCAAATAGAAAGAAGGGGAAGGGGCTTCTATATTATTCAAAATTGTGTAAGAAATGTGACCTAAAGAGAGTTTAAAAAGTTCAGAAAAGAGAAAATCAAATTTAAAAAATTTATTAAAGTAACAATTTATCATTAAAATGTAAAAACATATTCAAATATAAGTTCAAAAAAATTCATTAGAAATTGTTTATGAAAATCATTAATTTGCTATTTATAGGTCTGCATCTACGAGAGATGATATCGAAGCATTATTACACTGGATGATCTTACTTCTCAGTTGAAAAAGGATGTATTTTATGTAAAGAGATCGGGTGTTCATGTTTATCTTCATCCCAAAAAGAAGTAAAAACCGCGAAGGAATATTCTATATCAAAATAAAGTTCCCGTAAGGCTTATCTAAGCTAAAAACAGCCAAAAAATTAAGCATCCAGGTGGAAATTGTAAGCACCGACAATACGATCATGTGATTGGGAGAACTTGCCTCCGCTCTTGGCCTCGACGAAGTTTTCTTCCTGTGAAACGATTGGAACTATTATTACCTAGTGCTTGGTTCTGGTCTTTGCATTATGAGACAAACTATTGTCGCAATTTGTTAATTATTTTAACTGCTACATCATATTTAGTCGAAATAATTTGTATGATTTAATTGTGTAGAAACAAGCTAGTGTATTATGCAACAAATACTGACGCTAGCAATATAGATTGGCGGAATATTTCTCTTTATATCTTGAGACAATGCTTCTCCCTTAATTCCAAATAACAGTAAGTATTTTCTCCAATTTGTGAATCTAGTTAGATTACATAAATGTACCTGTCGGAAGAATCCAATGAACCCGAAATGAATATTGAAATCTTTGTTTTTGACAATAATTTTTTAAGGATTTGGTTTAAGTTTCAGAAAATAAACTAATCTCAAATCAAAATTTATTTTAGCTACAACATCGCGATTTTTTATTCTGAATCAGCGATCGTTAATTTTTTTTTTAGTTTACTAAGTTTTTTTTTCAACACTATTTTACATTGCTGTCGTTATCTATAATGTAACATTTTAATATTATTCTGTTTTTTTTAGGATATTACAGACCTAAAATTACTAACGCACCCTATGAATCGTAAAAAGATGAAACGGTAAGGGGTGTTCGTGTTTTAATCGTGAAACGCATCAGACGAAGCACTTTTCGTCTCCTACGGGGGCCTGATCCATTTCGGCTCGCTTGATCTGACTTTGTCGATTGCGTAATTCAGTAAATGAAGTTTGCATCACTGTAGCCTATCTGGCTCACTCAGCTCATTGGCAGCTGACTGTTTTTAAGCCAAGCAGCAAATGATGTTAGGATTTTTGTTTTTGTGTTTTAGTCTCCCAACAATTGACTAAGTAATTTCATATAATTTCTTTTCATTCTGTGGATTTAAATATGTTCTTTGATTGATAGCTCTCAAAAGCATGCATGAGAGTTTACAACTTTTGCTGTTGCTTGTTAACTTCAATAATTTAAGAGCCTCAGCAGCAGTGTTTCGTATCTTTTTGAAAAGATAAGATAAGATACGAAAAGATAAGATAAATTGGTATATCTTATCTGCGATTCAAAAAAATACACATTTATCTTATCTTTATCTTATCTTTTGCAATTTTTTATAAAGATATCAGATAAGATAAAAAATAAATATTTGCTCGGTGCATTGTAACGCTTTGGCAGTAGTCACCAAAATTAGTCTAGAGAGTTTAAGTATTTGCGAAACCGTAAACTGAAGTGATTAACTACGGCCGTAAATTCTAACATTAATTAGTAACATTAAGTAACAATCCCGCAATTTCCTCGAATAAATTCAAAACTAAAGTATCTTATCTTATTTTTTACTTATCTTTAGCAATTTATCAGATAAAGATATCGCGAAAACTTATTTTTATCTTATCTGATATTTATCTTATCTTTATATTTTTTTTTAATTTTTGCAATATCTTATCTTTATCTATCTTCGCAGTAGCGAAAAAAGTGTTATCTTATCAGATAACCCAAAATCAAAAGATTCGTTATATGATTCGATATATATTTTAAAATATGAAATATGAATTTTAAAGTATTAAAAATAAATTTGAAAATTCATCAAAATAGAATAAACAAAAATAAGTAATAAAAAATACATTTGATTGATTTTTTTGGCGCAAATCTCAAAAAATTGTGAATTTCAATCCCAAAATAAACATATCAACCATTGCCTAATCTAGAAGAATTAGGTATTTAAGCATAGGGAATCACATAAAGCTTAAACTCAATCAATTTCTGGACACATTGATTGATTACAGATAACGAACAAAAAACCAAAATTTTTACTATACGCCTGAAAGGCGAGGGGCCTCCTCCTACACTAGCGAACCTGGTGGGAAATCTTGGGACCCTTCACTGAATACCCGCCGGTCTTGGGGATAGCCGAGAATGTACCCTTCCTATAATATCGTGGTTTTGTCTTGATCTTATCTTTTCTTCCGAAACCTCTCTCCAAGCAAAAAGATTTACTTAGTTTTAATTCTATATTCGGATCAGTAGGCAAAATAGTAATTTAAAAAATTCGTTGTTACAGTTTTTAAAATAGCCCGTCACGATATGAATAATGACGAAATGTTAAACCGACGACTGATTTAAAACTGATTTAATCTTCATTCAGCAACAAAATAATAGGCATGAATACTTGAAAATAAAATAAAATAAATACGACAAAAGAAATTCAGTTCCTACAGAACACAATAACTTTTTTAGACATAAAATTACTTTCATTCCAAAAATAGAAGTAGAAATCAAATTTATTTACTTTAATGAGCGATAGCAGAATTCCCTAAATTACAGTTTAAACTCTCTTTTTTATTTGTATACCCTTTAACAAAATATTATTTAAAAAATTGAAAATTCAGTTAAATTTAAGATACCGAAATCGTCCACAACATAACACAACCGTCCACAGCCAAGGACTGCCTTATGAATGAAAATTATGATAAATATAGTTGAATATGAATTTCCGCCAAAGGAATGTATTATGGATTGTTGGGCAGCATGCCCTGGTACGAATAATCTCAAAACGTTTCTAGATTAGTTGACGAAGGAAGAACCTGATGAAAACAATAACAAAAAATGGACGTAAACCGACGGGGTAAGCTCGTATATTGAACATAAGACAAAGATGACTTCCTCGAATCTCTAGTAATTCTCACCTCGAACTTGAATAAACATCATTACATCACTCGTGCTCAAAGCGAGGATGTAATGAGCTCAGCTGGCTCTTGAATCAAGACCACGTCAATATCTATATCTATTATCAGTTGTGCGAGATTAAGAGCGGTATATCGAGAGTGCCTAAGATTTATCTGGAAACACTTGAGTGAAGCAGATGTTTTGCTGTTGTTGTGAGGATAGATTTACATAGTTACACTAAGAAAATGTACGCAAGATATTAAGCCACAGCTTTAACCAGAGCAGGACAAACATTGAAGCCAACTTTGTGATTTTGCAAACAGTTTGCACATATGAAATCTTTAGAAACTGCTGTACAGGAAGAAGTAGCATGGTTCTGCGAGCATTTGCCACAGACTGGGGTAACGGATTTGCAAAAATGATGGATATGTCCATAGTTTTGACACTTTGAGCAATGCCGCTCTTCTTTTCTTGGGGCACCCTGTCAACCGCATGAGTGACGCAACCCAGGAGGACTCAAATACCACTTTAAATCAGTTGCTCACAGAAGGGCTTGGAAGATAAAGCAATTCGGAAAAGGAATGAGTTACTGTTTGGGCGTTGGTGAAGAATTCTCACTGACTCTAAATGACCCCTTAAGCTAGGATTGTCAGCAATAAGCCTACGTTTTAGATTCTTTTCTTACGCATCTCACGCATCCTTAATTTCAGTACCTTTCAGATGAAAGATTCCCTGTAAGTCTCGAAACCTGACCAGAGCAGGGTGACAGGAACGATGAATAACAGACAGGAAAGCGAGGTCAGAACAAGCTTTGACAGAAACACGGGTGCAAATGCAAATGCAACTATGAATTTAAAAAGGAGTTGGAATAAAATTGGGCGACTGGACCATCATTACAATTTAGGATTACAAAAAACAATCGACCGGATGTTTCACGGGGTGAGAAGAAGACAATCATTCTTCTCTCTGGGGCGATTAAATTCGAAAAGGAACGGCATAGAGACCACCTAGTATCCCCTCTTTATTGTGGAATAAATATGATGCAAGAATCACTGAACTTAACGCTAACGCAAGACCACCAACGGGAAAGTCATGCTCTTAATATTGCTCGTAAATATAAATGCCCTATCGTTACCACAAACTTAATCATTTATAGTGGAGGCTTTCAAAGCTGACCAGAATCTTCGCAGAAAGTTTCCCCCGATTAAAAAAAAAATATTTTGCATTCCAGCAACTTCGGTTTCTTCAGAAGATTGTCTGCGAACTGCTGACGAATTAATTTCTCCCAAAAGATCTAGATATTCTCCAGAAATGGCTGAAATACATATTTTTTCCATAAGGCATATAGTATAATTTGTAAATTGTTCGGTGGGTCGCTTTAACGATCCCTTTTTAGCAATTTTGACACATTATTTATTCCCTCTTGGCTTACAGGACCTGGGGGTGTTATTAGGCCGGATTTTCTTAGGTTTTTCGGACAATTTGCTGGTTTCGTGAAAATTTGTTCTTTGATCTTGTCCGTGGTAAATGAAGTCAAACTTCATGAGATGGACAAGTGGACATGAAAATAATCCTGATCCGTTCAGCGGATCGTGTACACTGTTGATTAAACAGTTTTTTTCGTTTTTGTGGTTCGGATTGAGAGACTCAAAACTTTTTTTCGCCGATTCCTTGAAAATCCTTGATTGGCCTTGACCACCTCGTTCTGCACCCCTGCTCCTGTTTTGAGTTAAAAAAAGAGACTTTTAAACATACTTGGGAGGTTGGGCTGGGAGCTAGACTGTAAAAGTCTCATTCCGTTTTTTATTCTTTTATAGTATTGCTTAGAGGGATCGGTAAAGCGATTCTTCGAGAAATTGACAATTTATAATAAAAACAACTCCATTCCACTCTTACAATTATTTCAAAGATCCGTGGATGGGAAATTTTGCTCAAAACAACCTGTAAGATCAATAAATTGGTGGTTGCAGGGGGCCTTATAAACCGAGTGAAGGTTGATTCGGTCGCCCAGTCACCTGCCGCTAAAATCCAATCAATTGGAACACCTTGCGCTACTGCTCGAGATGCAGCCACACTCCTAATTGAGTTGGCTGTAAATAACAAATCTTTTCCGGCTTCTAACAACACTGACTTTTTTCAGCGACGTGTTTGAAGTGAGAAACGACACCCAAAAGGAGAAAATGGCCGTTTTCCTCGTTCCTTTTTACATCTGTTGTGTAGATGTAACTGCCCAAGCATTGAACTGGATATAGGAGCGGGTCGCTCAGCTTGTCGACCAAAATTGTACGCAAAGCACCACTGTGTTGTGCCTTCCTCGGTCGTCCAAGGGAAAGACAAACGCCGGAGTTTGAAAACCTCAATGATTGTCGAAGAATGGAGTTCAGCTCCGAGACTCTGAGAAATGATACGAGCGCTAACAGCGTCACTAGCTTTTTTACAATTGAGTCAAATTTAATTGTTCGTTTGGACCCCAAGAAGCCAACAGCGACACCACCGCTTTCACATCTAGAATATTTCGGACGGGGTGGTATCGATTAAAAACCCCTTTCAACAATTGTCTCACAGATGGCAGCAGGCAGTTGTCTCATCGGAATGGATCCCGATCGCTCCAGCGTTGAAGTCAGCATCGTGGATGTTGATGAGGCTATAGGATAAGTTTGCTGCTTGGAGGCCCGCCAAATAATCAGCACGGAGTTTAAAGAAGTCAACACAGGATCCAGATCCCGTCCACGGCACCAACTGACACAACCGCTCCAAGCGGATTGGTAAGCAGCTCGTGTGGAGTCTCCCGTTCCTTCCAGCGGAAGCTCAACCACTTCCTTCGAAAGGCCTTGGTCTTGAAATTGTCACCGGATAACTTCCATTCGATCAGTAGTAGAGGGAGTAGGTGTCCCACTCCTTTCGGTGACGTCAGCAACTTCTTGTTCGTCGTCAGAACTTTTGTAAAATCCACTGTCAGATCCAGCAACAACGGGCACCATGGGGCACTGGGCCACCATCAGCTCACGAGAACTACCGTCCCCGCTCACTGCGAATCTTGCCAAGGCTCCTCGGGAGAAGTCCGAAAACGAAGCCGAAGTCCTCGGGAAGGCGTAGTCTCCAATCCTTCCCATCTCACGAGGAATGCGTCCACTCCGGTTTCTCCTGGTATTGGTGCCCATGCATAAAATTTGGGAAGTTTGCAGTTCTTGGCTGGTAAAAACAGATCCATCTGGTACTACCAATGGTCAATTAGAGTTGAGAACACTGCTTGAATTAGTAACCAGTCGCTGTTGTCTGGTCTCGTTCTCGATTCTTTGTTGGCGATCACGTAGAGGCGGCCCGGGGAGGACCCTGCATTAATCCTAAGATGACCAGTCTCACACCAAGATGAAATCTGGCCGGCTAAAAGAGACAAGGATTTCGAACGGGTGCCTGCTCCTCTGTACGTAACAGACTGCAGCAGTTTACGTAACAGACTGCAGCACTATTATACATCTGTAAAGATATGAATATGTTGGACGCTAACGCCGTAAATGATTGGAGCGCAAAAAGCTCGGCCAGCAACTCCAGTTCATTTATATGTCTCGGCGCGTCCTTGGCTGACCACGGCCCTCGAGCTGTGATTCCGTTACATACTGCTCCCCAACCGGAGAGAAAAGCGTCTGAAAAAATTGTCATATCCGGTTCCCCCTGAAAAATAACTGAATTCATGTAAAAAAACTGATGAATCCATGCTTTTGATCCGCCAACTAAGGTCTGATTTAGCTTCTTCTAATAAGACTAAATATTTTTCAAAATTCTGCCTGCATCCAAATTAGGTTCGTCTGGAATTTTCTGGAGTGGGCCTGAGTGAACAGCACAGACGGGATGGCCCAAGAGAAATTGCCCATCACCTTCGTTAGTTCCCTTAATTTAATTATATTGATTTTAGGGCCTGAACGCACAGCTTGTGCGTCTTTTCTCTTTTTTTCGACGGCAGGATAAAAACCATGGACAGGGAGATTAAATTTATTCAAAAAATTCCAGTGATTGGGCGGGTTAGGGAACGATTTTCCCAGTTAATGAGAAATCCCAGATTTTTAGAAGATCTGACGCTATCTTGACATCCGCCATCAGCCCCTTCCTTATTTTTTCATTCAGGGAAATAGTATCATCCAGATACCTCCTCTAGAGCGCAAGGACGCCATAATCACTTTTAATTTTTTTTTAAATACGCGTGGAGCTGGAGCTAATCCAATGGGAAAACACCAAAATTAATAAGCTATCCACTTCCAACGAAATTTAAAAAAGGGTGGTGGGCGTTGCATACCGGACTGTGAGATATGCGTCCCAAAAATCCAGTTTGGTCATCTATTCCCCTTTTTTCAACAAGTCTTTTACCCCATTGAGACCTTCCATTTCAAAGTAGGTGTAGCGAATATGAAGAATTTTAAAGCTAATTATTGGCCTATTACACCCCGTCTCTTTGGAATGGTAAAAATTCTATGGAAGAAAGCCTCTGTCTGGGGCTGTCGTGATTGCCTTTTTCCTAAGTAGATTCGCCACTTTCTTGTCGCAAACTGCTTCCATTTGTGGGCTCATTGAGCACTCTCCTGGATCCGTGAATTGAAAGGGATTTAAAATAAAATCGATGTGAAACCCGGTGTCTACGATTTGCAAGACCTAGGGGTCATTGGTAACCGACCGCCATTTCTAGAAAATAATCGAAGTCTATCGCCTACTGATTGGCCGTCTGCGTTAGATGTCAGAAATTGGGTAGAAGAATCGTGAATGACCGGTGCGGAAGTGGATGGAGATCGCCCCGCAATTGCACATGGCATAACATGGTCCACAGAGAAAAACGATGGAGAAGGGACTACCACATACCGTGTTTGATACGCGTGTTTTTACTTCGGCTCAACTTGACGTGATGTTCTCAGGTGCTGCTCTTCGGACTTGTCGGATTTTTTCTGTAGCGTCTTTTGGCTCGAACCTCCGCTCCTATCAAATGAAGCTACTTTTTGTAGCTTTGCGTCCTTGTCTACTGCCTGCAACATGGCAGACCTAAAAGTCGGACCAAAAAGAAGGCTGACCTCCGTCGGCGAAAACTTTGAAGGATCTTTTGGCAAATTCTTGAATCTTGGGTATACACTATTCATAACGTTCGCTCTTCTGTTGATGTTTTTTTAGATAAAGAAATGGGCTTCTGTCCATAGCTGGATTGCATTCTCCAGCATCCTGCCTTCTTCTGTAGAGGGGTCAATATGGCTCCAGAATGAAAGCAAAGTCCAACGCTGCGGATAATCTGGCGCTCTACCACACCGTCCATCTTCAGACAAGCTAGATGAAATGTTTCTTCCTCGAAAATTGGCTTGAAGGTTTCCCTCAATTCGCTTGTGTGAGCTGCCTGTTGGCTCACCGACATCCAGGATGCTAGCTGAAATGAAGCTTCCTTCGGGAAAACATATGGTGCCTCCGGAAGAGGAGGTGTAGATTGCTGAGATCGTGACGAGAACCTGGTTTGACTAGATCTTGATCTGCTCCTGCTGTCTTGGCGTGATCTGCTACGCCGATATTTTGAGCTTAACTTATAGCGCTACCTTTTTTCTCCACTTCTGTCCCTCCTGTGACGATAGCGATCTCGTGAACGTGAGTGGGACCGAGATCTAGAGCTCTATGGACTATAGCTGGTTGTCTAAGGGGAGAGCGAGAACTTGGGCGTGCCGGTCTACTTCCGAGATCTTGGTTAACTCTAGAATCAATGGAGTTAGAGCCGTCGCTAAATGGCGATGCGGGAGTACCCATGGCCGTACTCAGACAAAGCTAAAAATGATCTGAGGATGTTAGGCGCCCAAGGCGTGAAAAAGACTTGGAAAGGCTAAATAAATAATGTGTCAACAACGTAAAAGTGGTAAAAATGGAGTTATCTTTATGATAATTACGAATTGGAAATGTTTATTAATAAAAGTCTCATAGGTGAGTGCGCCAGTACTATTGATTATGGGTGTGCTTGCAGTCAAACTATGTTCAAATGTGTTTAGGCGATAAAACTGTATCACGGTATGACACAAAAATATCGATAACTGCCATATTATTTTTAATATTCTATACACCGAAGACCCAAACGAAGATCTCTTGATAACATAAAATCGCCTTAAAAATTCGCCAAATATTGATTTTCTAATTATATGTACTGATTCACACAATCTCATTCGTAACTGTGTTGGGCCAGCAAACATGCGGTAGGGACCAAACTCGCACATTCATAGCGTAAACCAGACTGCCGTAAAGGACGAAAAATATTTTGAACAAAGGGGAAAGGAGTGCGACGATCTTTGGTCAGAAGTGATAGTACGCATTACGCGTACAGAAAAAGTCTTCTCAGGTTGTTATGTCTCTTCATGGTTAAAAAAAAGCTTATTATCAATGATATTTTAAAATAGTGAAATAAGAAGAATTTCAGCAGATGGAGGACTCAAAAACAAGATTCCTGTGAAACACTAATGAATGTTTGGTGTAGGGAAACAAGAATCTTGCGAAAAATGGATTCTTATACGTATGCTACCTTGGACAACCAAGTCGTTACAATGAAAGTTAAATTGTAATGGTTTATCGCCTAACAGGATCTTCCCCTTTGTTTGATGGACAGTCCCTCAGCTGTTCTACGTTCCTGTTTCCCACGTTATCCTATTCTGAAACAACTCTCAATGGGGAAACAGACGAATTCCAACATAGTTGGGTTCGGTAGGTGTGTTATTGTATGTTAGGAAAACTTGATTATCCTTCACTGTTTTTTTTTCAAACTAGGATTGGGTACACACTTCAAATACAGCAACCCATCTGTCAGTTACTGAACGCACCGCTGTGATTACCAAATAAATGATTGCTGCTTTCCAAGGTGTAAAGGCAAGTGTCCTAATCAATTCTTATATCAAAGTAGAAAAATAATAGATTGATACTTTTTGTTGTCAAGTCAAATTCAAATATTTTAAACTGTTTTTTATATTTTATAGTATATTAATTTTTTGAAAACTAAACAGTGATGAAACAACATCAAAGGTTTGACATGGAAGTTTATTTAGTGGATCAGGTAGAGTCCATGCGACGAATTCTTCTGAATTTGTAGTGGTTTCATGTCTATAGCTTCTTGCTCCACTTCTCAATGTCAAATCCAAGAAACTACAGAAATTTGATAGCTGGAATAACGGTTTTTGCCCAGCTGGCGTCAACACTTCAGTAACGTTTGGCTTCTAGTACGGCAATTTTCTTCAGCACTCTTCTAATTCCATCGATTGGATTTTTGCCATGTCCACTTGATCCGAGATTATTTTGATTTTATAAGGTATTCATGATTTTATTTTGAAATACTATTATTTTGTCTGATGCCTTAAATTTAACGTATTTTCGTGATGCCTTAATAGGCATTTTGACCATACCCCTCCCCTAACCTATCTCTATTTTTTTCCAACTTTTGCACACAAGAGCTATTTTTCCTTGTCTTAATTTATAGCCTGGCTAATAACAAAAGAAGAAGATTTTATCGGTGTTGAAACTGAGAACATTTCGTACAAACAATGTATATACACACTGGTGGAAACAAATTGGAAACCATCATAGCAGCCATTGACGACTTTTTATAGAATCATCGTTTGATCATCATTTGATCGCTCGAAACCAAAGCGTTTTCTTCTTCCAGACCAAGGACAAAAATGATCATGAATCTTGTGTTTCTAGTCAGCTATTTTTCTGAAAATTACTTCTTCATTATACAAGATTCATTGCAAGGTTATTACTGGGCAAATGATCAAACAACGATCCTTCCATTTATAGCCAAAATTGAACGTCCTGACGGGAGTATCTTACACTTAAGCATAGCAGTAGAAAGTTACAATTTCACTCATGGCACCATATCTGTGCAGCACACTTACCTAAGACCAGTGTTTCAACACCTGATGATCTTAAATAATCTGTCATTAAACAGTCCAATACAAATACTTTACAGACGAGTCCAACGCACAATACAAAAACTAAAAGAAAATTTATAAATTCAGTGTTTTTACGTCACATCACACGGAGTGAAGGCAAATGCGGCAGTTATAAATGGATGCAAAGTGCTATAGCGGTTGCCGACACAAGTTTCATTGCTAAGCGCCTATTAACTATTTTACTAATAATTAGCTTCATCCGGCAATGATGAAAATTTTGCGAAATTTTATATTTTGTCAAAGCCATGTATAATGTTTTTTATTGTTTCTAAATTATTACGTAGCCTGAATTGACCCAAATAATAATAATATTGAGACCCTGATTGTTAGTCTCGATGAAGAAACGAGATAATTTAATGTTTTTTATTTCCCCCTGATGGATATCTGGGTTTGATTCGAGGGTACAAACCAAATGCCAAGAAAAATACACAGTAAAAAAGGTGCAAATCTATTTTTTGCAACAAAAAGCGAAAAATTCACTTGTCATGGAATGACCCATACAAAAATTCTACCTTTCTGTTATTGTACAAAGGAGCCTATGGAGCTTTCCTCACAAATCAACATTCAACGGTAGTTTGCATTCTATATAATTCTCCGTCGTGCAAACTGTTATAGTTTAATCCCATTCTTTTCCCTCGTATAATTTTTTTTGACAAAATTAATCTTAGATTTTTGTATCAAAGTTTATCAAGATTTTATTTTTCAAAGGGCTTATAACTTTTGGAAACATTTAATTTATTATAAGTTCCATATTTGAAGATATTCATTGTTTGCTAATATGAGTTCGTGGGGAGGAGTGGCCACCCAGATAGTTCACTGCAGTCCCATAGACGTCCAAAATACGTCACTTTGAGACGTCTGAGATGTACTTGGCACATAGCAGATTCCCAAGTTTACATTCCAAGGACGTCTTTTACGTATGGCCAATGTCCGCTTCGACGAGATCTCATAGCGATCCTTATCCCGTCCCATTGGATGGACTTTAGACGTACTTGGTACGGAAAAAGGATCTCAAGATGTCATGAATAATAAATCTTTTTCTTGACTCTGAATTTCGTTTCTTTTTTCTTTCCTCTTCTTTTTCTTATGAGTGTTTGCTGTGCCGACAATTTTTCACGAACGCTGATCCGGATATCCGGTTCGGACGACAAGTTTATTTGTCTAACACTACATAAATCTACAGCGTACTAACAGCATTGTTGTAGAAATATGCAACCTGGACCGGGGATCGAACCCGGATCGTCGTGGTGAGAAGCCAGTACTATACAGATGGGCCACATATTCATGTTTACATATTCGAAGATAAAGGTAATAATAAGATTTTAGAATCAAACTTTGCCGCGAAATGACAAAGACAGTTTCTCCGAAACTTTCTAAGTGTCGAGAAGGAGCCAAAAAATAAAAACGGGACGCATCAGAGACTTCTACGAGAGGGAGTAAAAAATGACGTATCCGACAAGATGAAAAATGAGTAACGTATTCAAATAAGGGCTCGCAATGGGACATCTTAGAGATTCCCCTGTGCCCACCGCACCAGCCGCACGGCTTTGGTCCCGCCTTGGGACAAAAATTCCTATCTGGGCACGAAGGCTCCATATTCCAAGCCAATGTCCATTTGTATTCTAATTGGTAACAATAACTGAAGAAAGAGAGCAGAAAGATACTAATTTAAATTCATCTTATAAAATGTTTTTCTTCTTCTTGGTATATGCTAGAGGCAATTAGCTATTGTTCATATTCGGGAAGTAAAATAAACAAAGTAAAATAAATCACCTAAGAAATTTGGTAGTAAAAATGGTTGTAAATGAAATTTGATACTTTTATTTTAGAATTACTTAACTTCGTGTCGTTCATAGGGGTTTCTAATTCCGTCAATGACAAAAGTCATTTTCATTCCTGATTTTTTTAACTGACATAGGGGATTAGAAATATACGAGCGTAGTTGTTCATTTAAGATCTGATTCAGTAGGATTTTTTTTAACGCAACAGATCATTATGAGCTCTTTTTCCTTTCTATTTTCACTCTCTGATCAGATAGCATCTCCTGAAAATTTTTTATAAAAATAAATAATACTATAACAACCTATAAAGCAACTAAAAAGCTACACATAAAAATAAAATAAGGTGGTACAACTTGTAAAAATTTGGAAACGATAGTGTTTTCCAAGGCCAACACTAAAGTTCAATTGTGGAAGCCAAAATGTTGTCCATGACAAAGGAAAAGTTGACTTTTTTTTAAATAACCAGACCTTATTTATTATGATTTGATTAGAAGGAACTATATTCCACGCAAATCTCTTCTTTTTATTTAGGGATCCCTTCCACGAGTATTCCAACGCATTAGACCATCCCGTGCAAAGCTCACTTTTCTAATGTGCTAGAAGCAGCTAGAACGTGTTAACCGACCAACATCACCAACTTTTGTAACGGAGCATTGTTGCAGGATTCATTCCACAGCACACGATGTTGCTGTCGATGGTTCTGAGGTAGCCGCTTAGTTCGTCGTAGTCGCTGTAATGGTCAATAAAACTGGATGTCTATAAGCATCCAACGAAGTCGTACATGCAGCTGCTTTTCCGTTTTGATTCCAACTCCAAGAATCTGCTCCAAGAACCTTCGTCTTATAGTACTATAGACCTTTTTCCATTTGGTTCGGGTTACAGCCTGACAGGTTACAGTACATGGCCTTACGTGGGGTATTGACCGGATCAAGCAAAGTCTGCAGCAAGTTTCGGCTATCCCCCGCCATGGTGCGCACTAGTCGACTAGCCGCACGACTTTTCGCTCTACTTACCCGAACCAAATGGAAAAAGGTCTATAGCAAGTTAGAACTCTTCTAAACATTACACCAACCAATCTATATATCACTTATATTGTTATATTCTATGTATACCTTGAGAAAACGGGTTTGACTTCGCGTACATCTTATCATGTCAGGAGAGCTTACAGAAAAATCTTATAATATTATTAGTAGTGTTTGTGTGTGTAGCGAAACTTTTTATTGCAGATTCCTCCGTCACACAAAGTTTCGCTATACTCCGTAATTAACGTTGCGTTCCTTCCAGTGTAAACGCACCTTTAGAAGCTTGTTAAAAAGGCAGAGAAGCAGTAAACGAACTTCATTGTAGTTAAATTGCTCTTAATGCTAAAAATAATAATTAAAATTTCCACCACAATTGGTTTTTCCATAATATTTTAACAATAGTTTAATTCCACGTAATTTTTTCCGCGGGTCAAATCATTAACACTCACTCATTAATTGGGCAAAAGGAAAATAATTTTTCTGTTACTGGTGACGAACCGGAGGTAATATGTTATGTAGGAGGGAATGAGGGATTTTTTGGAAAACATTTAAATCTAATTTCCGAGAAAAGTTTCGAAGTAGTTGTCAACCCGCGAAACTCACGAAATTTCCCATTTCTCTGAGACGACGCCATTAAAGTTGTCTGATATTATTTCACTGTTTGGTGACGCACGTTGTTAGCACTACGCAACAACAATCCAACACTTCCCGTCGTCTGCACTTTGGACATTGATGCCAATTTCAGAATTTTAAAATTAGTTGTAGTAATAAATGATGTAAATAAACCCCCGAAGGAACGGGACTCATATTGCGTTATAAAAAAAATTATCCGTATCTTGGTGGTAGAGAAATGGCCTGGAATGGCGTATATCAATGGATCGATCCTCACATGGGTCATAACTCTTCTAGAAACCAAAAACCCTTAACATTTTGACAAAATGATTTTCATGTTTAACAAGCGATCCATGACTCAGGTAGACCGAAATCCCGGAGCAGCTTTCCAGATTTATATCCGGAAAAGGAATTTGAAATATAAAAAATATATGTTGTCATTTTTGTCTCTGCACGCCGGATTTACTTGCGTTTGCAGAAAGACGAAATTCCCACCCGTTTACGAGATATTAAGCGTTAAAGTTTGAGTTTTTTTTTTATTTATCAGAAATGGGGGGTACTTTGACATCGCTTTTCTGAAAGGTATAGGGGCTATAGCAGAAACTTATTTTATAGAAAGGTTTATTGCTATCTCAACCATTAAAATCCAAAAGGAATTTTCTTTCCGGATTTTATTGGTTGAGATATGACTAATTTCCTGAGAGGCTCATTTTTCCCTTTTCCCTCTCTGCCTGGCAGCCATATTTTGTACTCACTGCCGCGCTCCTTCCGGAAGCAAGCAGAAGGTTTTATCTGTTGGCCTTCATTTTAGACCCATAGAAGTCATATCGGCCTTCATATTTAGTGGAACTAAGCTGGTTTCCGCAAGGGGCGCAAAGGAGAGTAAAAAAAAAGTTGTATAGATGTTATTCCAAGTTAAAAGTAGTAGTCGAGTAAAAGCAGAGATAAGGAGATGGGCCACTCTGTGTAAAGTCCAGCAGTCGACTTCCCCCCCCCCCCCCTCCTCCTTCTTTTCGACTGCCCTGCTCCTTTCGGCGAGCTCCGGAAGCTTTACCTTACTTGGTGGTAGGGGCGGTCCTGAAGGGAGAGCTACTGGGAAATGCTTCCGGAGCTCGCCGAAAGGAGCAGGGCAGTCGAAAAGGAGGAGGAGGGGGGAAAAAGTCGACTACTGGACTTTACACAGAGTGGCCCATCTCCTTATCTCTGAGTAAAAGTCGTGCGCAGTTTACGCCGATGCGCACCACTGCGGCCGATAGCAGAATGAAATTTTTATTACGCTTGACACTTAACGTAGGTACAATCCTTTGTTCCAGAACTGTCTGCTTCTCGAACAAAGGATTGTACCTACGTCATCTGTCAAGCGTAATAAAAATTGTCGTTCTGCTATCGGCCGCAGTGGTGCGCACCGGCGTAAACTGCGCACGACTTTTTGGCATGTCTACTACTTTTTGGTTGGAATAACATCTATAAGGAGGATTCAAAACAAAAATTAATTATTTTTCATGCTTCTAGGCCTTCTACCCTATTGTTGATGAAACTATTACCATTATTTATAACAAAATTGTTTATAACTTGTGGTGTACTCGATTGATAGCGGATGGACTCGAACTGTAGCGTACTCGATTTTTTAGCGTACTTTTTTTTAGCATTTGATTATCGATTCGATCTCGATCACGCTCTATAAATTGAAAAATTGGTGTGATGTCATAGATAAAGACCACGGGTCTTTATAATTAGTGGTCTTTAGGTCAACCGCTTCCTCTTGATCAGAAAAAAATAAGCGATCAATCGTGATAAACTAATCGATCGCGTAAACTGGTTTTCAGTATGTTTGGCACCTAGATGGCACCGGCGTTTCTCCCTTTTTCAAATTCTTCTGAACAAATACTTAAATTTCTCGTTATATTAATTATCAGTAATAGAAACATTTAGTAAGCCAATAACTATTTTTTTTTTTTGTAAAATCTGATTTACCCACAAAAAAATTATAGAGCCAACATACGGATCGTCGATTATCGTCCAAGACTCCTGTCTTTATTTTACAGCAGTCATGGCTCATGGGTTTCGACTTTGGACTTGGATTGACTGTTGAGTGTTGAGTCATCAATGATTGAGACATCAAGTTGACTCAGTGCAACTCAGTGAATTAAGTTGACTGTTGGCCACTACAAAAAAATCCCTTTACTTATTAATAACACTCTTTGGTATCGGGCAGTTTAAAAGACGTATTGTACTTGAGTGAATTCTATTTATAAACGTTTAGTCGCGTTTAGTCTACACAATGGCTTATCAGCACTATCAAGGGCCGGGTGCGGTTCCAGCTGCTCCAAATCGTGATTTTCTTTGGCAGGTGTTTCAAAGGTTAAACAATTTTGTTGTGGGTTAAATTCAGGGAGAAAATTACAACTAAAATATATTTATTGAAATTTTTAGAGTTGACAAAGATAGAAGTGGAGCAATAACTGCCCAAGAGCTGCAATCAGCTCTATCCAATGGAACATGGGCTCCATTTAACTCGGAAACTGTTAGACTTATGATTGGTATGTGTTTGACAGCTGTATGAGAGGCATTAATGATAATTTTGTATCCCTTTGTACTAATGTTCCGTTTTGAATTGTGCACTACTACAGGTATGTTTGATCGTCAACAAAGAGGAACTATTTCCTTTGAAGATTTTGGAGCAATCTGGAAGTATGTCACTGATTGGCAAACTTGCTTTAGAAGTTTTGACAGAGATAATTCGGGGAACATTGATGGCAATGAACTAAGAACAGCACTTACAAGTAGTTTGTCATTAAAGTTGGCTGACAATTTTTAAATATACTAAGTGTTCTTTTGTGTTAATATAGGTTTCGGCTATCGTTTGCAAGACGGAACTCATCATATGTTGCTTCGAAAATTCGATCGTATGGGAAAAGGAACGATATATTTTGATGATTTCATTCAGTGTTGCATCGTTTTACATGTAAGAAAGATTTTTACATATCTATGATTTAAATGAAAGTATCATTTTTTCATATATCTATATTGTTTTCAATGACAGAACTTGACTTCAGCGTTTCGTCAATTCGATACCGATCAAGACGGTGTCATTACTATCGGATATGAACATTTTCTTCAAATGGTCCTCAACACCCGCGTATAAGTTTCAGCTAATATACCTAAGCTACTAAATTTACCACTTCCTTATTGCTGTTTGTGTATGTTTCTTTGCTCATATAGAGATTCTGTAACAGCCAATATCTTGATTTTTCCTGGCAGTTGATTGAACTCTTCTCCCTTTTGAATAAACTTGCATATGAAATGTTATTTTACTGTGATATAACTACTGTGTGAATCAGTATAACACCTTGTGTGCGATCTGATTGCTTGATAATATTGTTGCTCAAGGATCAGCATCAATCGTACACAGCAACGGAACTTTTCGTAATAGCACACAACGCACTGTAAACAAACTACAGCAATAGGGCATCTATTTCGTATCTGTCGTGTAAAGATAAAGCGATATAATCAAGATAAAATGAGTCATTTTAGAAGGTCTGTTATGCCAGCGCATTGTCGTAGAGGTAAAGTGTGCCTGCCCTATTCTATTCGACTTTTTTAACATGTTTCCAATATTTTTTCCCTGACAATCCAGAAAATAGAATACGGAAATAGAATTTAACCATGAACAAAAATTGATGTTAGTAAAAGTGAGTGATTATTTAGCTTATCATTCACTTCTGCAACTTTATATGTTCAGATTCTTTTTTGGGCGTAAACGGGAAGTTTACGAGGGTACGAGTAATTTATTGTCATTGTAGTCAGGTTTGTCCTCAAATCGACATAACCCATACTTATTAGCCTACGTCACCAAATTGTAGAAAATATTTCCGCGATGAATGTATAGGATAGTTGGCAACATTACAGAACAGTTTATTAATTATAGCATTTGTGTTAATAGTAAATATTTAGCAGTCGTATTGTTATTCAACAACTTCATTTTTATTGAGCGCACGTTATTTCGTTTATACATGTAGCCTATCTTGGACCTTTATTTTCTGTACCGTTAATTCTTTATTCATCATCGTGGTATTCTAGAATAACCAGACGCATTTAGTTTCATGATATAAGTTATTTTATTTTATTTTATTTTTTTAGATTGATGATGCGATAAATCAAACGTTCTGACTTCTGAGTTATCGTGAAAAATGGAGGCATGCAAAGACCTTTTACCCTATGTTTCGAAATTTTACAAGGGTGCTACACATATTTCAATATACACTGTTACAATTTACTCTTTTATCAGAACAATCAATTCAAACTTCTTTTTTTTTACTCCTGAACTCATAACGCACAGCCATCACAATAACTGATTGTCTTATAGGCTAGTCCAAACTCCAAACTAGCTATATGAATGTTTGAATAAGAGATTAACATTGGAAAAGTAATTGGTGCTTAATGTTTAGTGTGTTTTATTACATTATTTTGCGTTCAAACATACAATCACGAAAGAGATGCGCACTTAAGATCAATTCATGGCGTCAGTCTGTTTCCTGGGCAAATACAAAAATCCTGTTTATATTATATTGGTAATAAAATTTTCCAATTATAGGACTAATATCCTTTTACGATTGTAATTCATGCGAGATATCATCGGATGCGTAAAGCGTTACAGATGCTATAAGGTTATTTGGCATCACCTTACATTCAAAAAGAGAAATTCATTAAAAGCTTTCAGTATTTTAGGAATCTAAAAATCGTTATTCACCTCGAAAATAATATCCTCAACCCCGTAGCAGAACGTAGAACCGAAGGGGTTTGTTGTATTCGTCGATGACGATCGATGTAAAACAATCGGACGTGAACTAGGCTGCACTTTCTCGCAAACTTCATCCCAACGTGAATAAGCAGATACCTACATTCGTAAATAATTTATGACATTGGTTTCACGCAAGAACATATATGTGAATTGAAAACCAACAGTGATAAATGTCGGCGATAAATCGACCAATCTCGAATTATCGACGGAAGTGGCCTTGGTCGGCAACTGGAGCTTAAACTCACATCGGTGATACCTAATTGAGAGAGAATTTAAAAAAAAAAATAATTAAGCATTGACCAGCTCCCACGCATTCACTGCAAAATGTTTCACTTACATATTGAAATTGTAATGTCCTGGATAATTCGTATGCAGTACGAACTTCTTCAACTTGTGATATTTCCCATCGAATAAAGCATCCTTTTTTAAAACGGGAAATTTGTAATGAAACTTTTAAAAATGAAATCTAGAATAATTTTAAGTATACTAATCCAAGAGTGAAGTAGTTGTAAAAATAATCCGAAAAAGAAGCTGGAGCTCGACGATGCGCCTGTGGACTGTGAATCCTCATTTTGTCTTCGTCCTACCATCGACGATAAGAATTAAATTTATAAAGTGCATGTACATATATTTGCACATTTTACTTTATAAAACACGCGAGATGGAGCTCCCAACAGCGTAAGCACATCTTCGGCAGAAGCTCCAAAAAATAATTCCTGGACACAGGCATGTCGTCTAGGTTCCAATACTTGAGATGGACCTAAAACGCAAAATTACATTGATTTGAAAGTTAGTTTCTAAATTTATCAATGTTTGAGCCGAACCTTCACAAATAATGGAGAGCTTGATACCAGAAGTACATCCATTATGACGAATAACTTCGAGCCATTGCAGATAAGGATGAGAAAAAAAGCAGGATATCGGTAGCGAAGGTGGTTTGCTGTCAACCAAGCTGTTTCCACTGAAAATGAACATCTTTGTTGCTATAGGAGACGCGCCGTTGGTGAATTGAAGCGATCCAAGTCCTCGAACGTATCTCGGTTCGCTAGCCTGTTCAACTGGAAAGGTAAAAGATAGGCCACGGAAATTTAGAGTAAAGATTCTTTTCTCAGGATCATATATTCCAGGGTGTGTAGCTCCAAAAGAATGATCTATTTGATCTATGGTTGGGATAACATCAGTTGAATTGAAAACCAGGCCACTATATCAAAATAGGGCATGATTATTTCTCCTAATCTTGTCTAAATTTTAAAATATTTTTACTATTACCAGTATTTCAGTTTGATGAGATTCATGGCAAAAATCTCAATCACTTTTAGGCGCTGTGAAACTGAATCAAATAAAAGGCGAATTCCATCCAAAGTAAGACTTAAAATAAGGTCAGAAGCCAAAGGGTCCTATACAGCAAATAACATGTATGTTCACGAAGTTTGTGTGTGTATGCTAAAAGATTTTACTTACATTCTCATTATATATTACTTGGACTCTCTTCATAACTGCTACCTGAGACATGCAGATGCAAACTGCTTGAGAAAACTGCATTCCTATAATGAAGATTGAAAAGTACACAAACCAATATAAGTATACTGTGCGATTCCGTATGCTTGTGTACACTCAATGGCATAACGAATATTTTGCAATTCAAGAACCAAAAACGATTACTAATCTCAGAGAATTTTTTCCTCTAAACCTTACCTAATATAAACTCCCAATGTTCGCAACCCAACGATCTCTCAGGGATTACTTCTAAATCAAGCATCTTAAGATTAAGAACTTTGCAATATTGTTGAAACGTAATTTCCGTTCAGTCGTACCCAACACTGAGGACTGAAAACGCTGAAAACAATAATAATGTTTTGGTTTTTCTTTGTTGTGGAACAGCCGTCATCTAGTGGAGAAAAAGGCAACCAATGTAAATATGTCAAATTCCGTTCCCAAACAGCTGTTGAAAGCCTTGAAGGCTATACAATCGATCGACAATCCAAAATCCAATGTCCATTCTAATATTCAGACTTTCAGAGTTTAATTAAGTAGTTCGGCGGTTTTTGTGGTAGCTGTTGTCCATTAGAATCACGTTGTTGTATCTCAGTCACGTTTACTAGTAATTTGCTACTAATTTTGTAGATCATTTCTTTTGTTAATCAATACTCTTCAAAAGCTGGAATGTCGAGGTTGCTGTTAGCATTAATTAAACGGTAAGATTTCGATTCTACCTTGAATACTTCTGTGAAACCTACAAATATTATCTACTGCAATTATTCGGCATAATTTCTTTTTGAGGTTTCTGGTTGCGGAAGTTTGATATTATATTTTTGGCTTCGATTGAGCTGCTATTCTTCGTTTCGTTTTTTATGGTAGCTAGCTGTCGTTTGAATTTGTTAATTTTTTCATCGTCTTGTAATCTAGTAGCTAACTTCTATTAATATTTAATGCCAAATTATCCTGCAGTAAAGATATTTTCCCGTTCATATGTTTACTTGTTGTGCTATAATTTGCCGATCTTTCGTAAAAGAAGGGAATTTTTGTTTAACCTTAAGGAAAAAGATTTTTTCCCCGCCCACGCCCCACGGCAACTATAAATTTGTCACGTAGACCAAAAGTGGCTAAGAAACCATGCACCATTGCAACTGAAATAGACAAACTGACAGAGAAATGAATTAGATTATACTGTCCTTAAAGGGGATTTTTTTTTCATATGAATTTATTCTTTTATTTTTGTCAGAATTTTTTTGGCTTTTAAAAAAATCAAGGGGTTAGCAATTGAAATGTACAGTACTATTTCCTTATTTTAAGCCAAATTTTTTTTTTTTTTTTAAATTTTGGGGTAGGCTAGGCTTTCTTTTTTTCTTACAGGCCAAATTCAAAGGCGAGGGACTGAAGAATCCAGGAAACGGCTTTTCACACTCAACTCTTCCCCCTTTTTTCTTCCCCTTATCTTCTCCTTATCAGCTCAAGTGGAAATATTGTTTTTATTTTATTTTGAATACAATTTTAGTTGCGGAGCCCTTGAAAAAAAAAAATGAGTCTACGGGCTAGTAATGAAGGCCAATTATTCCGTTATATTGAGAAAGGCTGAATAATTTAAACCTCGGTACTTGCTCCATTTCTTGTTGGTTTCGGTCTACAGTTTGGTCGATTTGATAAGTGATACCATGCGTTATCGACTTCAGTAGCATACTGTATTACTGTAGCTATGGCTGCATATGGTGACCATTCATTACGTCACAGCTGTCTGCTGTTTTTTCCTTCCCTGATGTCCTTGGCTCACGAACAACAATCCAAGGCAAGGAATTACTGCGATCAGTGCCTTAAGCGTTCTCTTTCCCAACAGAATCCTTACAATTCTTGATTCTTCGATCAAACTTTTCTGTTCAAAAGGGCATAATTCTTGGGAAATAAGAAATGTTGTATCAAATCTGCCGTAGCCGATTCCTTTGCTGTACCAAAACATTTAGCGCTAAATTTGAACTCGAAGGACCTGTTGCTTGATTGAAAAACAAAAACCCCCCACACAACGAGAAACCTTGTAAAGATGTGCTACTCATTTTGTATCGAACGTTGCTTTTTTCGGCTCTCCCTGTTTCATTGATATTCATAGTACGTATGTTTAAAAAATGTTTACCGCGGTCACGTAGTCGCTATCGGCTCTCCTTGGTAGACCTTCATCGTTGCGAAATTTGTTTTTCTCCACTGGTTGTTTACGTCTTTGTTTTGAAGTCAACAAGAGACTGATACCGGCCATAAGTAGAATTGAGGGAAGGTCCTAGGGTTCAGCTGCTTTTGGGTGTTCGAGTTTTTTTTTTAAGTGGATGGAGGGGGGGGGGGGTCGGGTGAGCATCAGAATCGCCGCATCATTTTTCGACTTACATAACACAGCGTGATCATAGCATGTTTTGCTTTCTTCACGAGATCAAAATTGTAGATGAGAAAGCCAGCGAATCTTACGTCTAATGATTCCATAAATGAAAATTTTCCACAGCAATCTTCAAGCTTGTCCGGTTAATCCATTAAAGCGCATTTGGACTCAAATACGGGAAAACACTTTTTATAGTCGTAGGTGAAAGTCACGAAAATTGTCTCTCGTACTTAATTAAACTACATTTTTTTTTGTGTGTGTGTGTGGGGGGGGGGGGGGAGGAATTACAAGGCAAACAGGTCGAACGATTTTTTTTTGTTCCTTATTTTACCTGCAAAAACTTTAACTAGAAAACACACAAAAAAAAAAAGAACAACACATTGTAGATATGCATGACGATTGGACGGACTTCCAGGAAACCTTTAGTCTGCATATTGTCATACCACACATCACTTGCAAATTCTACTTGCATAAACTTTTGGATTTTGTTTTTCTATTTTCTAGTGATGGGACGTGACGCGATTCACGTTCACGTTCACGTGTTGTTGACGTGTTTACTTGCTTTAGACTTACTACTTGAAATCATGTTTAGACTGCTGTTTCTTGTTTTGTTCAACAATTTCGCAATCGAAGTGTTTTTCTGTGTTGTTTGTATCGGCTCTGTCTGCACGGGTCGACTACGAAATATGTGGAAGTTGAATGCTCCACTTATTGGCTTAACCTGAACCCATTTCGTATCAATGCGTCTGTATACATTTAATAGTGTGTGTCAATGACGAGAGCAATGCTGCACGATTTTTTTGGGAGAATAATACAAATTGCTAATTGAATAATGCAGGTTTAATTTACAATGAAAAATAGATTCAGTCAACGGAATAAAATGATTAGCTTACCGGAGTCTCCGGAAGAGAGTGACAAACTCATTCGCATTTTCGTACGTCATTTCATTTGTGACGGCCTAATTCAATTGGGAACGTAAACAACTATTATTTTCTGGTTGTTTGTGATCTCCCAAGGTTATCTCCGCGTGAGTTGCCGACCAATCGTAGAAAGGGGCTCGCCTCTCTCGTGCTTTCGCTGGAAAGCTGTAGGTGAGGTCTAGAGTATAAAAGCGCTCACACATAGTATGACAGAAGACACAGACTGTCTACTATCCAAAACGTTCGCAAATATTTCAGCGGTAGCAAAAAGTGCAACAACAAATAGCACTAAAAGCAGTGATTTAAAACAAAAAAAATGTCTCTTACACCAAATTATGCTCCTTGGTAAGATTGACTCCAATTTTTCCGATGGATGTCATGCTCTTGTTCTGGCCTGTTTCTTGGCTTACCTATTCAGGTCCACCCTCTCCCTAATTGGAAAATTAATTTCTTTTTTTGGTTCGCAGTTCGAATTTCGTGACGTCCCAAACCAAAGGATGTCGTCTTCCATCGGCAACGTTCAATCGTTCGCTGAGCATCCTTGAAACTGCGGAAGCGAAGTCTCTACCAAGCAAAGTAAAAATATCATTCTAAAAAATAAAATGTGTCTGATTATTAGAATAGTCCTGAATTGTTAACTTCTTTAAACACATTTATTTATAGGTTCGCAGTTTTGTGGAGGATTGCGTCAAACTCTGCCAACCCAGTCAAGTTCACATTTGCAATGGATCAGAGCAAGAAAATAGATCGCTGATCCAACAAATGCAGCAACAGGGCATGATTGAATCATTGCCAAAGATGGAAAACTGGTAAGATGGTTTTTTTGGGGGTTTTTGCGTGGTGTTTTCCAATCGGGACTGATTATTTCCTCCTTTTTATTATTTATTAATTCTTGTAAAATTTATACTTTATATCTAAATTGTGTATTTTAGTTGGTTGACTCGCACCGATCCCGCCGATGTAGCTAGAGTTGAGAGCAGAACATTTGTTGTAACTACTAAACGTAGCGATGCCATCCCGAACCGTATGGACGGCGTTGCCGGACAACTTGGAAATTGGATGTCTCCTGATGATCTTCCCAAAGCCATTCAAGAGCGTTTCCCCAACTGCATGAAAGGTTAGAAACAAGTCTGTCTACTTGCGTGGACATGTCTCTCAAGAGTCACGTCTTATTCGGTCGAATCAAAAATCAATTGTTAATTAAAATATATCGCTGAATTTAGGTCGCACAATGTACGTCGTTCCGTTCAGTATGGGTCCGGTCGGGTCACCGTTATCGAAGATTGGAATTGAATTAACAGACTCTCCTTATGTGGTTGCTTCCATGCGCGTTATGACTAGAATGGGCCAGCAAGTGCTTGAAACATTGGGAGAAGGAGATTTTGTCCGCTGTCTACACTCTGTTGGTAGCCCACTGCCAATGACTAGACCTCTGATAAACAGCTGGCCGTGCAATCCGGATCAAACCATCATTATTCAGTATATATTATCATTGAATGATTCCAGTGATGAAAGCACTATTCATAAATACCATTTTTTTAGGTGCCCCGAAACCAGTGAAATTTTATCATTCGGCAGTGGCTACGGTGGCAATTCTCTTTTAGGAAAAAAATGTTTCGCTCTTAGAATTGGTTCAGTAATAGCCAAAAGAGAAGGATGGCTTGCCGAACACATGCTTGTAAGCATTTTAATAATATTACATCGTTAAATTTTTAATATCCTATTTTACCAATTATTTGTTTAATTTCCTAGATTTTAGGAATAACAAATCCACAAGGCCAAAAGAAGTACATCGCAGCTGCGTTTCCTAGTGCCTGTGGCAAAACTAATCTCGCAATGTTAACCCCAACTTTACCAGGTTAGTTGTTTGAGTTGATTTCCTAATTAAATTTTGTGCCTGCATCCCTTTTAAAAAATCTGCGCTAAGTGATTTTGAAAAGCATAGTGTTGTTAAACTTTCTAACAACTCTTAAAAATTGATGTAATGTGTAGGCTATAAAGTTGAATGTGTTGGTGATGACATTGCATGGATGCATTTCGACAAAGAAGGACGTTTGCGAGCCATCAATCCGGAAAATGGATTTTTTGGTGTTGCGCCTGGAACCAACTATGCGACCAATCCTAATGCATGCTATAACTATTTTTTATACGTTTAGAGCACATTTAATTAAAGATAATATTATTGTGTCATTATAGGCTATGCTCACCATTCAAAAAAATACGATTTTTACGAACGTTGCAAAGTACAAAATAACTTTCTATTTATTTATTTTGTTCTTAATGTTTTGCATTGCATTGTTCATCATGTTTTGTTTTATTTTCACTTTTTAGGACGAGTGATGGAGGAGTTTTCTGGGAAGGCTTGGAGAAAGAAGTTACTGGTGTTGATATAACAAGTTGGTTGGGTGACGCTAACTGGACCAAGAGCTCGGGAAAACCGGCAGCCCATCCGAATTCCAGGTAAGTTTCCCGAACGCAAGTAAAATTATCTGGATGCAAGTTTAAGTGTTTGTTTTTTATAGATTTTGCGCACCAGCCAGTCAGTGCCCAATCATTGACCCTCTGTGGGAAAGCCCCGAAGGAGTACCAATAGATGCAATTTTGTTCGGAGGTCGCCGCCCGAGAGGTGTACCGTTGGTTTACGAAGCTCTAAATTGGAAACACGGAGTTTTCGTTGGCGCCTCTGTCAGTTCGGAAGCCACCGCTGCAGCTGAACACAAAGTCCGTTTCAATTTTTGTCCTTCATACTTATCCTTAAATAGAAATATTTCTTTAACTGTTAAAAATTGCTGAAAATTACAGGGACGATCAATTATGCATGATCCTTTCGCTATGCGTCCATTTTTCGGGTATAACGCTGGTAATTACTTGGGTCATTGGCTGAGTATGGAAAAGCCTGGTCGAAAACTTCCCAAAATCTTCCACGTTAATTGGTTCCGACGAAGCACCGATGTAAGTCTCAATATTCTTGTACTTTCTGCGTGCGTTTACGTGTTACCTCCTGTTTTATTTTTACATTTTTCTCCGCTAAAATCACGCTTTTTCAAATAGGGTTCTTTCTTGTGGCCTGGATTCGGTGAAAATTCCAGAGTGCTTGATTGGGTTCTGAAGCGGTGTGATGGAGCCGATGTCGCTGAATCCAGCCCAATTGGGTTAATTCCCAAACAAGGTTCAATTGATACGAATGGATTAAAGGAACAAGTCAATTGGGAAGAGTTGTTCTCCTTGCCAAAGAACTTTTGGCAAGACGAAGTGCTCGACTTAGAGAAATATTTTAGCGAACAATTTGGCAATGACTTGCCGAACGCTATTGCTGAAGAGTTGCACAAGTTGAAACAGAGAGTAAATCAAATGTAGGAGTTCTTTATTCTCTTACTTCTTTTAATTACGAACATTCCACTTTCATAATATGGTACTTGAAGCCAGAGATAAACACAAATATTTTACATTTCGATTTGATCTAAATCCCCCCCCCCCCCCCCCACAAAAACTCCAACGTCATGACGGCACACATATATTCCTCGGAAAATTTGCAGCTTGAAAAATTTCTTTTTATACTAGACTCTTAGTTAGTCTATATCTGTTTCTGAATGTTATCGCGTGGGACCTTATTTTTCCATGTATAATTCGTACACCTTCATTTTGTACGCGATCCAATAATTGAAGTTGTGTTCAACGAATTATTTGTCAGTACTACCCGCCAGATTGGTAAACGCTCCATTTGTCTCGAATTTTTCTCCTCTTCAAAATGTTGCATCGTTTTCCATGGAATCCTGACAAAATATACTTCTTTATATTGATAAATATCGAATTATCGATGTTGAATTTTTTTACGTTTGTGTGAATTCCAGGTGAAAACGACCGATACGTGTGGCGACCATTTCGCGGATTGACGCCAATAGGCTCATCCAAATCGTTATGGAATAAAATGCTCTTTATAGAGCAGTCCATGTTTCATCTCATTTGTGTAAAAAATGGCCCAATCCGCGTACAGCGTTTTAAAGATGCTGTACGCTGATTGGCCATTTTGGACACAAATGAAATGGCAACGCAGGATGTTAGACTGCTACATAGGGATTTAAAAAAAAGTTAAGCGTACTGGGAAACGGACACTGGCTACTTCCGCGACACTGGCTGCCCCGACACCGGCTACTAGCTACCTATAGGGCTATAACGGTACGGTAACCCCGGCGGTAATCCCGGGCTGTAACCCGGGATATGAAATCCCGGGCCACTGCCCGGGTTGAAAAAAATTAGAACCCACTGAGGTATTATTTTTACGGGACGGGCACCGGGACATTTCATCGGGTCCGCTAGTGACGTGCGTCTAGCCGATATTTACCCGGGCCATAACCCGTGTCAGTTTATTTGGTATTTCCCGTGAGGCGATCCGGGACGAGCCATTTTTTGCTTTTCGCCCAACCCAATCAAATTCATGATTTAAAAAAAAAAATAACATCCCATGTTTGGGGTGTTTCATTTCCGCAATATTAAAATAAAATGAACACGGCGTATAGATAGATATTTATAGGTTCGTTTATGTCCCAATTTAGTACTTTGATTTATCTATTTAAAACAAATCTAAGGGTATACTCGTACGCCGTACCTCCAAAATAATTTTTTTGTACCATTTATATATTAATGTATTTATTTATATTTCACGAAGCATGATTCCGACTACGGCGTTAAGACAGGGAAAAAGTAATTATAAGACGAGCTTATGTTCAAAATTTTAGCAAAATTAGAGTTGATTAAAGGGTGCTGTGAACGCCGTGTGAACGAAAAAACCTAACTCGCTTACAGTATACGCAAAACCCCCCCAAAAATAATAATGTTAATTCATTTTTCTAGCTGATTACCACGAAGATATTAACTTTTCACACTATAAAATATATGCGTCGAAGATTGTTTGAACAATTGCTGCTACTCCCGATTGTAAAACTCTGATGCCAATGACGGGGAAAAATTCGCATAAACCATTGGAAAAACTTATTAACATTTGATCAATTTATTTCCAAATACTCAATTGTATCCAACATTTTTTAAGCTATTTTTAAATAGCTTATGAAATTATGTTTCCAATTGCTTTAATATTATTCGTTTGTAAAGGATGTGAAAATTCAAAATGATTCGCAGATCAATCTGAACATGGAAGTGCAGGTATAGTCAAGCCAATATCCACTATTAAAGTTACTAACACCGAAATTAACATAGGCGCAATATCCTGCAGGTGGATTGCCATCGGGTTGTCCTGTTTGCCAATTTGTGTAAGTAAACGACTGACCAGTAGCGGCCCATTTCCACCCATTGTTATAACTCCCCGATGTCCAATAAGGATAGTTAATATTCAAATCTAATAGAAAATGTTGCATAATTCAATATTTTAATGAATAAAACGAGGTCAATAATGCACACCTGGCGTAGCTCGAAAATGATTGTAGATTATCTCATCTTCTTCTTTAGTTTCAAGACTAATCAAGGTCATGTTTCCTCCCCTGCAAATTCCATCCGCCTGAGCCCAGGTGAAATCCTAATCGGAAGGATGCAAGTTTATCTAAAAGTTTTTTAGAAGCGGTTTTGATGTGAAGCAAAATGTGTATACTTGATAGCGGTTAGAGAAACAGTAACATTTGCCATTCAAGTTCCAGCAAGGAATAGTTGTGTCACCTTGGAAATATGGCGGGCAATCTTCATTAGATGAAAAAATTGAAAATAATGAATCATCTGCTTCATTAAAAACAAAAACAAAATAAAACATTTAACAATACTCTGAACCGGAGCTGTAGTTGTAGTCGTTGTAATGGGGGTAGAGTAATAATTGGCTTGCCAGCCGTTGTAACTGGTCGAATAATCGGAGATGTGAACCACAAGGCAACTAGAACCTGATGAAACAACATCTGGATAAGCGGAATATGGGCCCCCACTGAGACGAAGCAAAACGGGCGAGGCGGTTGTTGGTCCATCATAAACCTTTTTCAACATGTTCATTTTCAGTATTCACCGCGATCTCCCTTCAACGTTATATGTACAAGATCTTACCGTGACATAATCGAAATTAGATTCTGTATTGAAATAAGCAAATTGCAACACTACGCGATCGTTGAACCCCACTTGGATTGTGTACTGGCAGTTCTCGTTAAAGCCGTATGGGTTTGGATAGTTTGGAGACGAGAAGCTTCCAGTTGCGGTATTGTAACTACCACCACACGCTATATATGATAGAATTTGATTAAGTTAATGGTAAGGAAAAAATTACACTGTTGGTATAGGCCTACCTCGGGCAGACGGCGCTTCCCTGTCGAAAAAAACTTGTTTATTGTTGATGTCATCTTCCGTCAACACTTTGGGTAATTTGCCTGCCAATATTGTCAAAAAGCAAAAGTTAAACGTCAAAATAATGACAACAGCTTTCATTCTTAATGAAAATTGAAAATTTAAGATTCCAAGAATGACGATGGTAGTGGAATCACTGGTGGATTCACTTAAAAGAGCACCAATTTTATATAAAAATTTTACAATGTAGGCTTCAATAAAATTGCAGATATAATTGGTACGTCAGGTTTCCATGGGACTGAAGGACGTTATCTGATTCTATACATAAAGGTCATCAATGACGCTATGTGTAAATCCTGTCGTAAGGAAAGTGAACACGCAATTACGCAAACAGCATGTAAACGCTTCCAAATGTTGATAACGGTAGACTGACATGATATGAAATTAAGAGTTTGACATGCAGTCACGGCATTAGCAAACAAAGTCTCGGATGAAGGAGGATATCGAGATAAACAGATCCACATTCACTGCGTGGCTTCACGAAACCCCCGTATTAAGTCAATGTTTACTACATCTAACAAAACTTGAAATCAAATAATCAGACAGAAAAAATGTTGGTTGTCGTTTAAATCGGCGACGTATGTTGTTGAGCAAGACTGCAAGAGCAACATTCTAAAATCGTGAAATAAGAACTTGAGTAAAATCAACCAATATGGCAGCCCAGGGGAAGATCCCTGACAATGGTCCATTTTATTTATTTTTTAAATGAACCTAAGCGGGAGAAATTTATATGTACAGTACCTAGCTAAAGTTTGGGAACGCGCGAGAGAACCTTACGGAGAAAGGAGTTTTTTCTCGGCGTTCACAAAAATCCAATTTTCGTCATAGCGCGACAAATTTTTTTTGGCCGTAGCCATTATGGGTAGCATTAAGCTAAAAAAAAATTTATTTTTCCGATCAAGGGAAGGGTAGGTTTAAAATGGATCCATAAGTTTGGGTTGATCACTCTATAGAGCTCCATGCAAATTAGGGTACTTTAAAAGTTTAAAGGGGGATAACTACAGAACGAGTTAAGTTAGGAAGACGCGGAAAACTCTGAAATGAAGAGCTTCACAAGCTCAACATTCTACAACAGTCTTCATTTTCAGATTTTTCGCGTCATATTTAATGTAGTCAATTGTAAATTGAAAACAGAATTAATTTTTTCCCCCGTAATTGCCCCTCCACTGAAAACTGTTTTTGTTTGGCAATTATTAAATTTTCCAACTCTACCAAAGGCTTAACAATATGCTGTAATGGCTTATCGCTCTTTCTCAACAACTCTGCCATATAGTTCTCAAATGAAAACGCAGTGAATCGTCGGGGAAGTCAATAAGAATGTGTTTACATTATAAGAAATAAATTCTGAGTCATAAATCTGTTCGGCTTCTTTTATGAAAACATTGTATTAGATCGTGAGCGTACTGATTGTGAGCATGACGATAATTCTTCTGGAGGTTAAAATTTTGATGGCAACATGAAAAACTAATTTAAGTTGTTGTAGAAACGAAATAAGGTGAAAATGTCGCACACAATTACAGAACCTACCCAAGAATGGATAATGCTGTGTTATGATGTTGATGCTTTGATTCTATCAAAAAATTTTAGTGATCTTGTTTTTCTTGGGTATTCTTTCGTAATATGATGTCGTAAAGACTCTAGATGAGAAGAAAATAAAGAAACTTGGGATTTTTGAAGCCGGTGATCTAATGACCACGAATCCAAGTCAAAAGTAATTTCCTACTGACTTCAAGTTTTACCAAACCCATCGGCCGGGTCATTCTTCGCGGATGTGTGACGTTCAGGCCAGTGACGTTCAGGCCAGCGACATTCAGGCCACTGGCCTGAACGGAAGACATTCAGGCCAGTGCCAGGGGACTTTCAGGCCAGTAAAAAAAAATATGTTGAATGTGTTGTATGAAACTGAAACTGACTGAACTGAAACGTTTACAAAGTGGCCCAACGGGCAAAGGCTGAGGCATTCCCGAAAAAAATAACAGCTGCCCTGTCCCTTGCTGGAATTTTAAATTTTGACCAGCGGATTCGGAATCTTAAGGGTAAAAATTATATATTCCATTTACTGAATAGAAATTGTCGTTTAACTTTCAAAAATGAACAGATGCTAATGACGAAGAATTCTTAATGAGCGACCCGTTTGTGGATGAGTGGCAGGGTTCGCGGATGCAATCCAGTCCAGGAAACCTATTTAACCCGAGGGGATCTTCGATTCTGCCCCTCCCACTCTTATTGTTAAATCGCCATCACTTTTCATCGTTTTCCGTTTTAGAAACCTAATCGCATCCTCAAAAGTAGATTTTTCTTGATCTAAACTCGTCAACTCAGTTAGCACTTCATCCAGAAGTTTGCCGTTTTCTCCGGTTTTGGTTTCGGGGAAAATTTCTTACATAGATATGGCGAATAATTCGCCATATCTATGTGAAGTCTTAAAAGTATGGATTCGCCGATACAGGCGCCGATATGATGAATTTCAAACTGATGCGTATGGAAAGCCAGATCCGTCCTGGAAAACGTTCCAAGAAAACTATTCTGCCGAGATAGTTTCCTTGCTGTATATATTTAGGCCAAAGTAGCCAGAATGGCCTTTTACACCCGAAATCGCATATGAAACCATGAATCTTCAAATGAATTTGTTGACCCTTGTACATGAACACATTTTCACATAAGAGGGTGCCCTACAAACATAATCTTCAGGCAGAAAAATTGCCTGAAGCCAATGTTTGAAATGAGCACCAGAATGGGCCGAAATTGGCTGTTACTTCTCTTGGCAATTGAAAATCCGTCAACGTTAAAAAAATTTAAATTTTCAATATAATTTCAGCTTCTGGGATACAGTAGTGGTCCAGGGCAGGGCCCGGTAGTCTAAAAAAACTACCGCTACCGCGGTAGCGGTAACTTAAAAAAGAAAAGTTTATCGCGGTTACGGTACTACCGCGGTAGTTTAAGGGACTACCGCGGTAGCGGTAGTCGTACTGCGGTAGTATTTTATTCTTTTACAAATGAAAATGTTTCAAATCCATTTCAAGCGGAATATAGAAGAGTTTATATACTTTCATTAAAAATTTTCTTTTTAATTTGGATCTAAAAACCGATTCCTCAGTGGCAATCAAGATTTTTTTGATTTATGAATCAAAATCAGAAATAATTTTTTTGAAATATTGTATCAATAAAAAAATTAATCAAATATTTTTTGATTTTGAAAATTAATTTTTATAAAAATTTATCTGGCATTTATGGCAAAAAGATTCTCATTTGTGTGATTTTCTCGTCTTGTTACTATTTTATTATTTATCCTTGACTCACTGTGTTTCAAACCGTTTAAATCACGAATCAAATTAAACATCCTTGCATGATTAAATTCTTGTAATTAAATAAATAAGAGTTAATTTTTTATTTAATTTAACGAAACGGTTTAAAATAAAAAATCATTCAGGAAACTGCTCACTGGTACAAAAGATCTTTTCAGCAAGGCAGAAAAAAACGTTCCAACCATGCGGAGTACGGAAGTGCGACGTTTTTTTCGTTTTATTTCAGAAGCCGTGAACGCGTGCGCGTGCTTCTGGAAAACAAGCGTTCTTCTCACTCAAGGCACTAGGCCCTTATACGCCGCTCATATTTAATTCAAATTGACCTACAATGTCATGAAATTTCATTCGCAAATGACCAAATGTCAATTAGAAAGTTTAAGAATGAATAACTATGATTGTTTGGACTAAAAACGTGAAAGATTGGTGATCCAAGTATCCAACAGAGGCCGTATGAATTTCTCCAGAAAAATTAGAGCGCCATCTATTGTTATTCTATTGTGTTTTACAAAATCAGCGCTAGATGGCGTGGAAAACTACCGCTATCGCACGGTAATTTGAAAACTAACGCGGTAGTGCGGTAGAGTAAAGTCGTGCGGTACTACCGCGCGGTTCTACCGCTACCGCACGGTAGTACCGCGGTAGCAAGTTCACCGCGGTGATCCAGCCCTGTAGTGGTCCACGTAGTGGTGAGGCTCGCTTAGTGGGAATTCAATTCCTACAAAGTGGGAAGGGGCGGAGCCTGCACCAAAAAGTCCCCTCCAACCCTCTAGTTGCGCGGAAGGTCCAAACTGCCAACTCTTTTTTCTCGGTGTCACCGACCAAGGTCACCCCTGTTAACTGACTTATTATTTGAATAAACTAGTTAACTACGTATCTTTCCCCAATGTAAGGGAAATTGATACCCAAATTAAAAAATTGATAAATTATTAATGAAATTAATGCCCGAAAGAAAATGCCCAATTGATTGTAAAAAGGCCAATAAAAAGCGATTTATAGCTTTATAATTATTGATTGGCAAATCAACGCCGCAATGACGAGGCGCGAGTTTTCTTTCTTAACCATGAAACTCATAATAAATAAAACAACAACAAAAATAATAAATAAACTACAATGACCATCGAGAGGAAATAAATCTTAAAAGATTACCCGATGATAACTAAGGAATGTAGTTATCTAATTAAGAATAGCAACTGAAGACGACTGAAATGGGAAACATTAAACTAAGAATTACACCGGCGAAACTCCGTAAGCCATCATGCAAGAGCTGGCAAGACTGCAAGAGTTATTGTCCAAATATTTTTGACGCTTAAATCAAACTGGCAACTTTGGACGTTAGCCAACTCTATTATTTTCATGGTTGCAATGCCAACGTCATTTGTGTGGAACCACCTGGGTTGCCAGACCTTTGTTGTGCAGTTCTTATAGGGTGCCAGCATGGTGTATTAGTATGGTGGGGGAAATTATGGTTGGAATCGGCTATCTCGGCTGAAGCCAGTGGTCGGCTATGATCAGCGCTGCCTGGTGGACAATTGGGTGAACTATGAGCTATAAACGGTTTGAAAATTTTCTAAGTCCGATTCCGATTGCACTTTGCTTATGTACTTATAAAGCTAAAAAATCGTAAAAAATGAGTCAATAACAGTAATTAAGTATTATTTTTCCAGCTTTAATTATTTTAATATTAATAGAAAAAAAATATGAAAAAAATATGTGATGAATATAGGAATCGAACCTTATCCCTCTAGAGTCTGCACTTAACAAAGTTAAATATATATACTATTTTAAAGACGAATTATTTTACAAAAGATATGTATTTTGGTTCATAGAGGGCACTGACAATAGCCGACCAGCCCTGCAATTGGCTGTTAAGAATTTTTACTTTTGCACTAAGCTCCGCCTCTTGTCCGGAAACTGGCTTCATTCGAGATAGCCGATTCCAACCAAAGTTCCCCCACCATACTAATACACCATGGTGCCAGTAAGTCGGAAAAACCAGCAAAGTGAACTCTCTAAGAAATACAGTACCCGCCAAGCGATTAGGTACACCCCCCTTTTTTCAATGCATTTTTATGGCACTACGTGTCTTAGAAAAAATGCAATAACTCTTGAACACGTTGGGCTAGATGTTTTTCCTTTTTTTCCTGAGTAGATCTAATGATGATCTACATTTTTTACACACAAAGTTGTCGTAGGATTAACCCCCCTGGCGCTACGGTATCGTTCACTTTATTAGGTACACCCCGTTTTCCCTCATATGCGCCGTGTTAAATACGGCGTTTTCAAAAATCTATAAAAAATAGTAAAAATCAAGTTAAAATCTTTTTCTTTGTGCTAAAAGATGCACAATTCTTCACTCTATACGAATAAGAAGAATGATTTACAATAAAACCGACTCAGAGAACCCTTCCCTATGCCTCAAAGTTTTCCACTTCAACATTTTTACGGCAAAATAATAACTGGCGCAGTCGCCACCAGAGGCACTGCAAGCTACGGGCTGTTGCTACCAGCCGCCAACTTTCACAGAATATGGTTTGGGGTAGAATCTGATATGTTAACTCACCTCCTCGGCGGGAAGAAATTGAAAGAATCAATTACATTAAATGGGAAAATTCTCTTTGTTCATGGAAGAATATCTTGCCTAATCCCCAAGGAAATGACACAGCTTGCAGTGCCTCTGGTGGCGACAGCGCCAGTTTTGATTTTATACCGAAATTGATTGTCGGAATTTTATAAGTAAGTTTTTTGGGCGGAAAATCATCAAATAACGACATCTATCTCGGTAATAATTTACCGAGATATAATGTCGAAATTTTTTGCCGACAAATTTCTTAGAAAGAAGGCTCCCCCTCGCAAGGCTTTTCCTAATACGTGGACCGCTACTGTACAGTTTAGAATACGTAAGATTCTATTCAAAATTCCAAATGGTAATATTTACGGGCGCTATATCTTTTACATGGGCAGATCAACGAGTTTATAGAAGAGACCGACATATTTTGGGTAGATCTATTTCTGTTCTTCTAAATAAGGGAAGATGCTTCGTCGACTGCATTTTGGCAAATTCCCCAATGATAAACTAATGAAAAAACTGCTGCTTGAACGTAGGGTGATCATTATCACAACTGTCATCGCCGCTGGCATAAAAAATACTACATATATTTTTTTCTATCGACTCTTTGTAGGGGCATAAACAAAAAAATAAATTGATGTGACATAAAATATATTTTTATGTAGATGACCATGTTGGGGCAAGTTCTGCCCTCCACTGTAGGGCTAGTAGGCTAGTTGTCTTATGGAAAATTGCCATTATTGCTGACAATAAGTAAATTACTAAAGCTAAAATTATTTATACATATTTAAAAAAAGAAACACTGTTAAAAAGGGTTTTTTTTTAAATGTTTTTAATCTTCAAAAATTGAGGGGAGGTTTCGGAAAAGATGGTTAAAAACCTTCGAAAAATGAAAGTTTCGTTGTCGAAAATCGAAACCTGCAAACATTTTCAATTTTCAGAGGTTTTTAACCTTCGAATTTGGAAATTGACTTTTCGAAGGTTATTTCGTTCGAAAAACGAACCACTTTTTTAATAGTGAAATATATACGAATTGATAAAATCCACCCTAGAAAAAAATTCGTTGTTATAATGAATTTTGTGATCAAAATTGATGTGTCAAGTCGTCCCTTCATGTCGTCTGTTCTCCCATGAGAACTAAAACAAAGAGCAACTTACCCCGTTTTAGGGGCATATTGGGACATAATTGATTTCATACTTTAATAACTGTAGTGTGAGCCCCACTTTTGTAAGCCGTCTCCCTTTCCACTTTCTCCCTCCAATCTAGCTTCCCGCTTTCTCCTACCGTAGTGCAAACAGCTATAGCTCGCAAGCTATATGCTCGCAAGCAGCTATAGCTATCAATGTAAAGTGGATTCAACGAAATTTTACTTCGCTGGAAGCTGCAACAGAAGTATTCCGCAGTGCAGTCTTACCAGCCCGCCCAACCACCGCAACACCTACCTGCTAAGAAGTATCGCACCTATTGCTATTTCTCTTCTTTGCTTCCTTAGCTAAATAAACATTGAAGTCCACCGAAGTGTGTGCATTCGCGTCTTATTCTTTATAAGGCCCTCCTGCGTCCAAGGGACGGGGCTCTTACAAGTGGTGAAGGTTCCAGCCCTACCTTCATTTTTTTCATGGATTCGAATAAGAAAATTTTCCAGCCCTTTATAATACTATAAGCCTAAATAACGAAAGCACCAACACCAAACCAAAAACTACCAGAGACTCTGGTATCTAGAAATCCAATGTAAACGCTGTTATGGTAAAGAAAAAAATCCCGGAATTTCCAGAAAAAATCTAGAAGATGGATTAACTATAAGAGAATGGTTTAAACTAACGGATAGAGTACAATCCGAGAATGCCGGATGGACAGATGGGCAGATGCAAAGAAAACCAGATTCTATCAAGATCAGCCTTGATATTTAATGAACAGCTGCGTTCATAAATGGATTACAGGACGCCTTAAAATCAATTCGCAAGGCTCAACTTAAACACATCAAGCACAAACTAGCCCGCAAGAAACGGTAAGCTGTTTTAAGCTTAATTACAGCTCCCAATTTAGAGGGAATAGTCTGGCTGCTCCCAGGATTAAATATTAAAAAAAAAAAGATTGGAATTTTAGGGTTAGATTAAGCTTGGTGCGATCAAGCTAAAATAGCAGTTCGTTTACCAGCTATAGGAATGCTAGTTGAATAAATGATTTAAGTATAGCAACTCCCCCAGCGCCAGTGATAAATGTGACTGCGGCAGCCCCATCACCAAGAACACAATCGATGAGATTGCCACAGTGACAAATCAGACACTTCAAAGGGGACGTGCTTGAATGGACCCAATTGCGCTGGGCCTTGGTACACTAGTTAATTTAAAGCATGAATCGAATATTTAAAAAAAAGAGGTAGGGAACAATCGCCAAATGAGGGGAAAAAGGTGGGATAGGGGACCACCTATCGGGGGCCCTAATACAATAGTCATTTAAATGTCGCAGCAATCGAGTTTGTCGGTCGATCCGAGTCGTCAGCTATTGGTCATCGATTCTATTCCTAACATACTTCCCACCAGAGCGATGCGATAAGGCTTGACTTCTCCGTAGACTGGATCGTCAACGGCTTCGATAGTGTAACGGATCATGTTGCACCCAATTGTTAATTGAGTAATGATGTCATTCTGACTCACATGGGTGAGCTCTGCAGGTGTTCCAAACGTGCTGATTGAACGTTTGGCGTCTTGTGAGGGCTCGTATTGAGGATCTATGAGTTCAGAGTGCGTGACATTATTATAATTGCATTTCCGTATACGTGTCATTAAATGTAACCTAACCATTTCTAGAACTGCGTAGTTAGACGTCAGCTACGTGGCAATAGAAGTGTTTGGGTATAAAGCTGATGTTTTCAAGTTAGTATTGGCATTGCTATTCCGAGACCAGACCTGAGTTAGTTAGAACTGTCAGTTGAGAATAGCTTATATCAATCCAGTGTTCTTCCCTCTTCTCTTCCTATATTTGGTATGTACTCACTTCCTTTTTAAAACCAATACACCATTTACATTTTGGGGAAATCGCCTCTGGCATTTTCACGTTCGTTATTATTTAGTGTAGGGTTCTTCCGGAACCTTTACATAATGGTGGCAGCGATTCTCGAACTCGCCCACAATGTTTAATGGTGTACTTGGTATTATTTCTAGATTAGCGAAACATTTTTTTTGTGTGATTTTTGATTTCATTTAAATTTTGCGATTGTTTTTTTTTTAATTCAGAAATGAATCGTATTTTAAAATCGAAGTCGTTTCCCGTTGTCAATACCCTTCGTAAATTTTCGAAAGTTAAATTTTTCGTCAATTGGTAGAACATTTTTTTTAACGATTATTTTCAAATTAAATTGTTTTCTTATTTAGTTGTTGATCTGAATCAGTTCTAAGATTTATTTTATTTTGATTTGAGTTTGGAAAACCTATTTTTTTTTAGAATGGTTGGTTTTGGATTGATATCGTTGTTAAATTCCTAAGTTAGCAAGTATTTCTATTCATGATGAATTCCATAGTGCAAGTTGTTGATAAACCTTCTGATTCGAAACTGCGGGGAAGCCTCAAAATGGTAGAATTAAAACAGCTTGTTGAAAAGCAGAATGAGTCCGGGAACTCTCTGGTTGCGGCCTTGAAAGATGGATCAAAACCGGTAGTTGCTACTGGTACGGAGCAGTCAGAAATGTCTTCATATATTCAAGAACTCTCAAAAGCCGTAGAATTGTTATTAAAAAAAAGTAATGAGGAAACCCATCAGTCAAATAAACATGTTTCTTTCCAACTACCTGGGCAGCAGGGAATGAATCAGTTTGGGTCGTCATATCACCCACCCACCAGCTACAATAGCCAGCAAAACAAACCATTCCATGGCAAGCCAAACTGGCGACCTCGACCACAGTATCAGCAGGCGAATCAACAGTTTAGGCCACCTTCGTATTCACCAAGCAACCCCCCGTTTTCCCCGAATCAATCAATTTTTCGCCCTCCCAGATCAGACAAAATTTGCGACTTTTGCAAGCTGAAAGGCCACAGCAAGGACGTTTGTTTCAGATATCAACGTATAATGTTAGAAAATGCACAACCTCCGATTTGCTACATGTGTAGGCAAATCGGACACTCGGCCTACCAGTGTCCGAAACGGTCACAGATTGGTAATCCTAATTTACCAAGGCCTTCACCCAATCAGGGAAACAATTAAGTATCAACTGTTTTCACGGGTCAGTTGATAGCCAGAATCTTTGAATAACCCGACGCATTTCTAGACGACTAACCACGAAGACAAGCAATTTAACTCCTCGCATTACTCTTATTAGTTTTAACATTTGTTTCCAAGCCCTATTTGATACTGGGGCAGCAAGAAGTGTGATAAGCACGAACTTGCTTAAAAAATTTTTCACAGCGAAGTTGGGGGACCTGCAGTAAACCCGATTTTGATTTGTACGACGTGCACGATAAGAAATTAGATACCTTAGGATTGATCGCTTTCCCTACAGCTACTTTTGTTTT